>NC_133664.1:199079332-199250925 GCF_037893015.1 Macrotis lagotis | reverse complement strand
CGCATGATAACAATTCTTTTGAAAGAACTTTTCTCTTATAATTTTATAAATGAATTCTATGTCTGCTCACACATCTCCACGGAAAGGACCAATACATGTCCAACTCTTTCTCTTGTGTTAAGGGAGGACAAATCTTTAGAAATGACCAACAATTTAACCAAATTTATGGAGTTAGTTAGAATCAGGGCTGGCTAAGAAAAGGATTCCCTGTGAGTCCCAGACTGCCACTATCACTCTGAGCCTGGGTGTTTCTGGTGGATGAAGTGAATATATATGGGAAAATTGGATTCATTTGTCTTCCCAGAGTCCCCAGAGGGCCTAGTGAGCAGACATTTCCATGGCAGATTCCCATCTCTCCAGGTCAGGGACTTGGGTCTTGGCTAAGGAACTGCTAAAACTTGTTCTGCTCCTGATATTGCATCTGTTCTAGGAAAAGATTAGGCCAATATATGCCCCAGGTCTCTTCCTTCTGCACTTCTTTCTTGAAGCCAATTTCTGCTTTGCAAATAAATGCATGGATTGCATTAGAATATGCATTTCAAACACAGGTCCATAAAATGATGTTACCTCAAAGTTTAGCAGTTGAAGGAAAAAAATAAATTAAATCATCTTCCTTCCTCTCAAGAGATCCAAACCTTTTATCTGTGGATAGTTTAATACTCTATCTTAAAACAATATGAACATTCAGAGGAGGGAATAGGCCCAAAGCAATGGATATATACAACTTTGGGGCCTATGAGAAAGCCCTAAATTTTTTCTTCTTTGTCAGACAAAGGGAGGGAAACTATAATGGTCTGAATGTATTTAGCTAGAAAATCAACCTGAAACTTCAAGACAAAAGTTTTCTTCCTACCGTGTAAGCTTTTATTTTTTGCAAGGCTATGGTGTTAAGTGACTTGCCCAAGATCACAAAGCTAGGTAATTATTAAGTGTCTGAGGTTGTATTTGAACTCAGGTCCTCCTGCCTCCAGGGCTGGTGCTCTACTCACTGTACCACCTAGCTGCCCCCCACCCCACTTTCTTTAGAGACAGAATGTTAGTTTAAAAAAAAAACACTTTATAAATACAGCAAAGGAGTGACAATAAAAATTCATCTAAAAAAATCTGAGATTTTTAGTGGGCTGCAAATTTCTTTTTTTTACTTGGTTTATTTTTTTAGTTAATAGTATTTTATTTTTTTCCAATTGCATGTAAAAATAATTATCATTTTTTTGTAAATATCAAATATCAAAATATCAATTTTTGTAAAATTTTGAGTTCCAGATTTTTTCCTTCCCTCCCTTCCTTTTCCTTTCCTCAAGATAGTAAGTAATCTGATATAGATTATACATATATAATCTTGTTAAACATAGTTCCATTTTAGTCATATTGTGATAGAAGAATCAGAACAAAAGGGAAAAAACCACAAAAAAGAAAAAATATTCAATAAATTATTAAAAAGTGAAGATACTCTACTTTGGTCTGCATTCATACTCCATCACTCATTCTCTGTATATAGATGGCATTTTCTATTACATGTCTTTAGAAGTTATCTTGGATCACTGAGAAGTGCTTTCTATCAAAGTTGATCATTGCACAATGCTGCTGTCTATATGAGCAATGGTCTGGTTCTATTCACTTCACTCAGCATTAGTTCCTGTAAGTCTTTTAAGAGTTTTTCTGAAATCTGCCAGCTCACAATTTCTTATAGGACAATAGTATTCCATCACATCCATAAACCACAACTTGTTCAGCCACTCCCCATTTTATTAGCATTCCTTTAATTTTCAATTCTTTGCCACCACAAGAAGAGCTGCTATAAATATTTTTTGTACATGTGGGTATTTTTACCTTTTTTTATAATTTCTTTGGAATACATATTTAGTAGTAGTATTGCTAGATCAAAGGGTATGTACAGTTTTTTTTTAACCCTTTGGGCATAGTGTGGACTACAAATTTCATATGAGCTGATATGTTATAGAGTAACAACAACAATGATCGCAACAAATCTTCAAACCATTCATGAAATCTTAAACAGCACCAAGAAAGACACAGGGTCCAGAATGAGGAACTGTCATCCTCTTGTACTTTGCCTTGGCCAGGTCACAATGGAGTATGGTATTCAGTTCTGAGTACCAGCTAGGTGGCACAGTAGATAGAGTGCTAGACCTAGATTCAAGAAACATCTTTCTGAGTTTAAATCTGACCTCAGACATGTAATAACAGTGTTATCCTGGGAAAGACACTTAACCCTCTGCCTCAGTTTCCTCTGATCTGGAGAAGGAAATTGTAAACCACTTCAGTACCTTTGCCAAGAAAACTCCAAATGGGCTCACAAAAAATTGAAAATGACTCAAAGGACTCAACAACAATAATACCTTTAAGGAAAGCCATTGAAAAGCTGACACATACCTTCTCATGGCCAAAAAGGGTTCTATGAATCTTTTGAAATATACTTGGCACAAATCTAGTGTGAATATCAGACTGCAACTGGCTTTCTTATGCTTCTTCATAACTACTTGTGATGTGATTGCTTCTTCCCTAGGTTGTCATCATTTCTATTTCATTCACTTTGCTCTGTAGATAAGAACCACATCTTAAGAAAACCAATTCCCTTAGCTCCCTTTAACTTAGAGAGAATGAAAATTTTGTTTTGTTTTGTTTTGGATTTTTAGGTTTTTGCAAGACAAATGTGATTAAGTGGCTTGCCCAAGGCCACACGGCTAGGTAATTATTAAGTGTCTGTGACCAGATTTGAACCCAGGTACTCCTGACTCCAGGGTCCGTGCTTTATCCACTGTGCCACCTAGCCGCCCTGAGAATGAAATTTTTAAGACAATCCAAGACTTATTAGCTTTTCTACTTTTTTGGGGGGAGAGAGAGAGGGGAAGAGAGAAAGAGAGAGTCCTTTGCCAAATAACCCTTCTGATATCTGATGAATTATTGTATCCTTTATCTTCTTTAAGCTAAAAATCTCCAGTTCCATTCATCAATACTCATATAGCTTTATCTCAAGACCGTTACCATACTTCTCATATTTCTATTGACATTCTCCTGTTCTTCAGTATTCTTCCTAAAATATGACATCTCTATTTAAATACAATACTCTAGATGGAGCATGAGTGCATAAGAATATAGAAAGACTTCCTCAGTATAGCAACTTCCTCATTATAGATACTGCCATTTTCTTGATATTGCATCAACTTTTTTTTGGTGCCAGTATCATACTAATGATTCATTTTGGATTTAGTATTCCTTAAAGCCCCAAATCTTTTCCATAAGTGGTGCTATATTTTAACACTTTCCCTATCTTGTACCTAATGAAGTTTTTTTAAAACACAAAAAACAAGACATTGTATTAATCCTTACTACATTTCATTTCATTAAATCTGAACTGATATTCAAAAGTTTTTTGGATTCTAGTTTTGATAGTGTGTTATTTTTGACAGTTTCTAGTCTTTTTTAATCAGAAAATTTATTTAAGGTATTGGCAAAACTGTTAAACTGGATAGGGTCAATGACAGATTCCTGGGAGATTCATTGGAAGTCTGTCTCCAAGTTTATGATACTGATTACAAACTATACCCTCAGAGCTCAAGTTTTGGTAGAGTTCATCAAAATATAAAAGGTTTATAAAGAAAATTCGTGGGGATATACTATGTGTCTAAGAAACCAGCAACATTCAGAGGGGATCATTAAATTCATATAAACATTTTTGCCTATATTAACTTTTAAGATTGATGATGATATTTGACTTTCATTCTCAAAGAAGACATCAGGGAGGTGATACCATGACAAGCACATGAATTGGATTTAAGTGAAAGGGATGCCATGCTACCGACCTCATTTTCTCTTCCAGAGCCATCTGGACCCAGAGATTATATAAGAATTAGGACAACTGGAGATGGACCTGGATAGGAGGTAGTTTATGACTTGCCCAAGGTCACACAGTCAGTAATTGTCAAGCGACTGAGGCTAGATTGAAACTCCCATCCTTCTGACTCTAAGGTCATTGCTTTATCCACTATGCCACCTAGCTTCTCTAACCTTTAAGATTATTTACTAAAGCATAACTATCTGCTATATTAGTAGAGGGAATATCTCCACTCTTTAAACCAGGTATCCTTGTAAGGGAAGGATGAAAATTCTTTAATAAGAAATATATGATCCCTATCCAATTCTTCAAATGAAATGATCTACACATATTATTTTTTAAGTTCATATATAAATTGATATGAAAATTGTTACTTCTTGTTTCCTTACAAAAATGGTAGAAGCAATTGATGATATTTTATCAAAAGAAGAGAGATGAAGTTGCAAGTTCTCTGTCTTCAAACATTTGAAGGGCTGCCATATTGAAGAAAAATTAGACTAATTCTGCTTGATCTCAGAGGACAAAGAAAATACAAAAAGTTGGAAGTTAGAGTGAAGAAGACATAAGCTAAGCATGAATCAAAAACTTCTTTCCTTAGTATTAGAATGCCTTAGGAAGTTGGGAGTTTCTAATCATCAGAGGTACTTAAGCCAATGAAGGATGAGTAAATACCTATCAGTGATATTGCAAGGAAAGATTGCTACTCAGAAATGGCATAGACTATATAATCTCTTAGGTCTCTTCTATCACTTTGATTCTACTCATTTCTAGTTCTATAACATTTAATTTAATATTTCTGATACACCTAAGTCTCAATCAAAGCTTTTGCAAAGTCAGTCCCTTATTATGTACTTTCCTTTTCTTTTAAATCTGCTATTGGCATGAAGAGAAGTTGTTCCTCATTTGCTATTTCCAGAATCATTTGTATTAATCATAGCCTAACAATAAGGTCAGCAAAGTTAATTTCATTATAAAAATAAGGACATTGATAGTGGTTCATTATTATTAAAAGCAATGAGTTGAGGCAGAGCCAAGATGACAGCGTGGAGAAAGTAATTTCCAAAAACTTTTCCCCAGAAAACTCCAAATGACATAAGATTATTACTTTAACCAAATTTTAGAGTGGCAGAACCCACAGAAAGACTGAGTGAAACAATTTTACAGTCCAAGACAACTTGGTGGATCCTTGTGAAAGGTCTATTCCACAGGGACCAGCATTGGAAAGAGCCACAGGGCAGCCCAGGCCACATCTGTGCACTGGAGCAAATCAGCTCCAGCCTTCCAGGAACAACCTAGGTTCACTGCAGCAGGAGCAGTTTCCAGACCTCTTGTCCCAGGGATGGCCAGGGACAAATTGGAGAGTCACCAGGACATCTCTGCTGCACCAGAGTGAGCACAAAAAGCAAGCATTCTCAGGCCTCAAGGCAACCCTACCCTGAGACTCTGCAGAATGACTCAGCAGCTGCTTCCAGGGTGCTTAGACAACAGATGGTAAGGAGATGAAGAGAGATTACAGAGGTCTCTCTGCTATTCCAGGGGCAGGACTCTGCTGCTTTGCCCATCTCAGATTCAGGGCCAGTCTGGGCTCTAATACTATCATGGAGGAGCAGAGAGTCCCCTCATAACTCCAAGTAGAGGAAAGTGAGTGTGGTCATCCACAGAGCAGAGCACAGGCCAGGAGAGCAGTCAGAGTCTCTTATAAATCATTAGAGGAAGTAAGGTCCCTGGGAGGGTGTACCAAAACCCCCCAAAATCAGATCATAGACTGGAGAAGTTAGCAAACAATAGAAAAAGGAATCTGACCATGGGAAATTACTTTGCATCCATGAAGGATCAAATATTCACTCAGGACATGACAAAGTCAAAGTCTTTGTATCCAAAGCTTCCAAGAAAAATAGAAATTAGTCTCAGGCTATGGAAGAGCTCAAAAAAGACTTTGAAAAGCAAGTAAGGAAGGTAGAGGAAAAGAAAAATTGGGAAAGAAATGAGAGTGATGCAGGAAAATCATGAAAAGTAAGTCAGCAACTTTGTGAAGGAGATAAAAAAAATGCTGCAGAAAACAACATGTTAAAAACCAGTTTAGGTCAAATGGAAAAAGCAATCCCAACAGTCAATGAGGAGAAGAATGCCTTAAGAAATAGAATTGACCAGATGGAAAAGGAGATAAAAAATATCTCTGAAGAAGTTAACACCTTCAAATGTAGAATTGAGGTAAGAGGAATTGATGAGTTTTTGAGAAACCAAGAAACAATAAAACAAAACCAAAAGAATGAAAACCTAGAAGAAAATGTGAAATATCTCACTGGAAAAACAACTGATATGGAAAACAGACCCAAGAGATATAATTTAAAAATTATTGGGCTACTTGAAAGTCATGACCAGGAAAAGAGCCTAGACTTCTTTTTTCAATAAGTAATCCAGCAAAATTGCCCTGATATCCTAAAAGCAGAGGGTAAAATAGAAATTTAAGGAATTCACTGATCACCTCCTAAAAGAGATACCCCCCAAAAAACCTCCCAGGAATATTATAGTCAAATTCCAGAACTCCAAAGTCAAAGAGAAAATATTACAAGCAGCCAGAAACAATTCAATTACCATGGTGCTACAGTCAGGATTACAAAAGGATTTAGCAGCTTCTTTATTAAGGGCCCATATGACTTGTAATATGATATTCCAGAAAGCAAAAGAGTTTGGATTACAACCAAGACTCAACTACTCAGCAATACTGAAATTTCTCTTTTAGGGAAAAAAGATGATGGGGGCGGCTAGGTGGCGTAGTGGATAAAGCTGTGTGGACTTGGGCAAGCCACTTAACCCTATTTGCCTTGCCAAAAAAAACCTAAAAAAAAAAAAGATGGACACAATAAAATAGGGGACTTTCAAACTTTTCTGTTGAAACAACAACAGCTGAACACAGTTTGATTTTTCAAGTACAGGGCTCAGACGAAACAGAGAGGGAAGATGGGAACATCTAATTATGAGGGATTTAATGTTGTTAAAATGCATGTTTTCCTGTGTTGGAAGAAGATATTGATAACTCATATGAACTTTCTCATTTATAAGAGAAGTTAGGAGGAATATATATATATATATATATATATATAATTATATATATATATATATGTGTGTGTGTGTGTGTGTGTGTGTGTGTGTGTATGTATATAGACAAGGCATAGGAGGAAGTTGAATATAATAGTATAATACCATATTTCCCCATGTATAAGATGCTCCCATTATAAGACAAACCTTAATTTTGGGGCCTGATAGTTGAGAAAAAAAAGAGTCAAGAAAAAGCTTTTTTTTGCAAAAGAGTGGAAGAGGGGAAATGAGGAGGAATAAATGAGCCTTCACTCTCATCAGAAGTGGCTCAGAGAGGAAATAATAAACACATTCAATAGGACATAGAAATTTAATTTATCTTGTCCTAGAAGAAAAAAAGAGAGGAAAGGGATGAGAGAAAGGGGACAGGGGGAGTGGAGGTGAGGCTATAGTGATAGAAGAAAGGGAAGATTGTGGGAGAACGTAGTTAGATACAACACACTTAGGAGGAGAGACAGGATGATAGGGGAGAGAGAGAGAGAGAGAGAGAGAGAGAGAGAGAGAGAGAGAGAGAGAGAGAGAGAGAGAATAGAATAAATGGGAATGGGGAGGAATATATGGAGGAAAATATAGTTAACAACAGCAACTGTGGGGAAAAAATATTGAAACAACTTCTCTGATGGACTTATGATAAAGATTGCAACCCATCCCAGAGTCAGAGTCAATGGTATCTGAACACAGACTGTGGTACACTTTTTTTCTCACTTTATTTCTCTTGAGGTTTATCTTTTTTGGGGGGGAAGGGAGGTTTATGTTTACTTTTTCAACAAGATTATTGTAGTAGTATGAAAATAAGTAAATCATTAAAAAAAGGAAAGAGTTGAATATTCAGTCCTTTTATTTCAACTTCATGTCACAGAATAGTAAAGATGTTTTGAACCCATGTACCAAGGCATCCTCTGAGGAGTAGAGCTATGAATGGCATGACAAAACCTGCTACTTTCAAAATGAAGTCATAGTGGGGGTTGTACTTTTGCACTAAAACCTCTCTTTTTTCTCAAGATATTCTGATCTTGTTTATTTTTTACTGACCTTTTTGGTCACCAAAACTTTCATCTTTTGTCCTTCTGTTTTCATCCAACTGCAGCCATATGTCCTGTTCTTCTCTTTAGGATCTAGCTTTGATCTTGATTGCTATGTCTTTCTGTTCCCTGAGCTTTGCTTTTCCTAGTTCCTCTCTACCTCACTGGGTTCTATAGTCATATTAGAAATGACAATATTGGGAGCGGCTAGGTGGAGCAGTGGACAGAGCACCAGCCCTGGAGTCAGGAGTAACAGTTCAAATCCGGCCTCAGACACTTAATAATTACCTAGCTGTGTGACCTTGGGCAAGCCACTTTAACCCCATTTGCCTTGGGAAAAGAACCTAAAAAAAAAAAAAGAAATGACAATATTGGCCATTTCCTTTCTATACATTCCCCCAGCCTGTGTTAGGTGACTGTTAATGCTTTAATTCTGCAATATAATGGTAGAACTTGACAAAAGTTGCTCTACTTCATCATATGAGTCAGGATTTTGCTATTCAAAGAGATTAAAATTATTTATTTAAGGGCACATGGTAATATGATAAAGTTGACTAAAATATCCATTTCCAGATCCTCTGAGTGACTGACATCCTCCTCCCAGAACTATATTGCTCAAGTTTTACTCCTTTTTATTGGTTATGGGAAGATAGGGAGTAAAGAGATTAAGCAGTTTCTTTAAGGTCACATACTGTGTAGGGTAGAATTCAAACTCATAGCACTCTCTTCCACTCCTTGCTCTTCCCAACCAGTGGCTTTTGTGGATGGGGGCGGACTAATAGGAGGGGAAAGACCTGCAGCCATGGGGAACCAGGGTCTATGCTAAAACTGCTCCTTTTGTGACTATTAGTCCTATAGAACCACATATATTTTTAAACAGAGAGGGAGAAAAGGATAGAAATGCCTGACAAGTCTGGGCTTGTGAAATAGCATTGAATTTCCTTTCTTTTTGTAAAATAATAGATTCCCAAACCACTAATTCCTTTAAATCAATAGCAAAGATTTGTACCAGGTGTTTCAAAGATGCCAGAGTTAGCTTGGGTGAATAATGCAGTTTAATCCTCCTGGATAGAGTCTACTATAACACATTTCTGTGCAGGCCTAAATTTGGTTAGCTCTGAAATAAAATGATATTAGCAATAATAAACACAGTATCTTGTCTTCTTTTTACTTATCAGTGGTATCACTGTGAATATGTAGTCTATAGGAGAAAATCATCTGCTAAAGTCATTTGTTTCCTTCCTGTATTTTCATCTTTCTCCCCATGTTTTAATATTTGCTTACCTCATTAGCTTAAATAGGATTAATCATCATCTCTATTTAATAACCTCCAGATTTATATAATCCAACTTCAGTCAATCTCTTGAGTTCCAGTCTACAGTATAAATTGCCTATAAGATATTTTGAACTCTATACCTCTACATGCATCTCCATTTTTGGCATGTCTAAAACTGAACTTATGTATTTCCCCAAGGGGGGAATTTTTCTGGACTTCCCTCTTATTGTTAAGAGAACAACAATTCTCCTACCACTAAGTTTCATAATCTCATACTCATCCTCAATACTGTCACCCTACAAACCTAATCAGTTACGAAATCCTGTCATTTCCACCTCCACAATATCTCTTATACACATCTTTCCCTTTCAGGCTGCCATCACTTCTCAAGTGGATGCTTGCTTCTTCAGATCTTTTCCCACTCAAATCTATCTCCTATATAGTCATTGTTATTTTTTTTAATACACAGTACTGATTTCCCATTAACTACTTATTACCGATTACTCATTACTACTCATTAGCTGTTGTTCCCTCTATTAGGATCAAATGTCATCTCTTTCATTTGTCAACTTTAGCTCTTCACAACCTTGATATGGACAGAATTTAGTGTTTACCACAGCTACTTTGAAGTTCTTTTGCTTTCTTATGGCTATTGTGGTTTTTTGAATGAAGTTTATGCTACAATCTTTTTCAAAGTACTGAATTAATTTCTAAAACAAAATGATATAGGTGGTTTATGCAGTGGTATTATATAAAAGAAATCAGGAAGTAAAGGCCAGATCTAAGTAAAGAAAAGTTTTGGGTAGTCTGAGCAGATTCCAGGAAAGATTGAAAAATAATAATAATAACAATAAACAGATCTGCTAAGTCCCCAAAGCCATGACAATTCTTAATTCTCCAGACACTACCTTTTGCTACTTATTACTTACTTTTGGTTAACATTGACATGTGTGCAAGTAATGCTAAGTCAATTAGACAATGAATTTTTTCAAGAAAGTGACTGCTTATGTTCTGAGAATCCTGGAAGGAAGACTTAAGAGGAGAACTAATGGGGGACAAAGAGCAAGTCAACTTCTTGAAAGTTAAGTTTTCGTTTTCTATGTCTTTTATGTCATACATGAAGCACTTTCTATAAAAGTTTGCCCATTGGCATAGTATCATTGTTATAACCAGACGAAACTGTAGAATGATAAAATATTGAAGCTTTAATAAATTTTAGAGTTTTCTTAGTCTATTTCCTTAATTTTAATGAATGTGGAAATAGAAGCCAAGAGAAACTTTCACTATGTCAGTATATTTTTGACATCGTTATTATTTTATTCCTCTTCGTCTTTCGTCTTCTCCTCTGCTTTCTTCTGGGTTTTCTTCCTTCTCTTTTCTTCCTTTAAAATCCAACTCAAATACTTTCTTTCCTGTGGAACTTTTGTTATCAATTGAGGGCAAACTCATTTTTCCTCTTGCATTACCTATAACACTTTATTTTAGATTTCTCTAATTATGAATTTATTTATTTATGATTTAATTCTTGATCAATAAAATTGACATGATAATTTACTGATATAATTATTTATCTATTATTTAATTTCTCTAATAATCAATGATCATGTTTTTTTAGTTATCTATTTTTGTTTATATCCCACTAGATTTTAAGCTTGGAAACTCCTCCAGTACAAGGACAGTGTACTTACAAATCAATGTAGTAGGTTCAAGGACACTGTGGGAATTTAGGGGATTTGAAATAAATTGAGGAATTCATTTTATATATATCATAATCATCTTCTAGGCAGGAATACTTCTTATTATACTAGAATTCAGGACTTGTTTCAAGAACTCCAGTAATGGAGTTTACCTGCTCAGCCTATGTCCTTTGGTTTTCAAGAGAATAAAGTACTGATGTTGTAGTTAGGAAACTTGGACTTAAATCCTGGCTCCAAAACTCACTAGTTGTGTATCCATGGGCAGTCACTTCATGTCTTTTGGCCTCACAAGGGATTTTGGAAAACTTAAATAGATTTTTGAAAATTTAATATTGCTATTTTTAAGAATTAGAATACTCAAAGCATTTTTCATCATCTAAGCCTCAGTTTTCTGCTCTGCAAAATAAGAGATGTAGTTTAAATGTCTTCTAAAGTCACTTCCAGGATTAGGATTTTATGTCCCTTATTTAAATATCTCATATTTCATTTTTTCTTATTCTGTCCTTGGTGAGATTGAGACCAGTTGCTTATCTCCATGATTAAATCTAGGGTCCTCTCTTATCTTCTCAAAGAAACCAAGTCCTTTCTGAGCATCCTAGATCAAGGTCTTGCCCAACTCAATGCTTCTTTCCAAGACAAATACATGCTTTCCAGGATAGTACCATTACATTAGAGAGGAATTTGAGACCATTTGTCTATATCTCCTTTTTGGGGCAGAATTTTATCTTAGTCATTTCTTTTTGACCTCATTAAGATCTGGGTTTCAGATTTTTATTAAATTTGGCCCAGTAAAAGTCTATATTTTTTCAATAGTTTCCATCCTTTATTTATTAATAGCCCCATCTTCTATAAATTGTCATTCTATCCTCCTCCCCCACAACATATGCATACATGTATATCTTATATAACATTCTACAAAATAATTTTCTTGATTCAGTATTTATTCAAATAAAATTAAGAATATAATGTAATTTTTAAAATAACCTATGAAAAAATTTAAAAGATAATTTTTGTATTTAGAGTAGTCTGTTTTTAAAAAATGTTCACCAAATACAGGAGTTACGGGAGAAAAATATTTGTTAAAAAGGGAATTTCTTTCTCTTCATTAAGAACACTAAGAATTGGGGAGGGGTGGGCGGAGTGAAGATGGTGGTGTGAAGGCAGCATTTCCTGGGAACTCCTTTCCCCCAAACTCCAAAAAAACAAACAAACAAACAAATGATGGCTCTAGCCAAAATTTAGAGGGGTGGAACTCACAGAAAGACTGAGTGATACATTTTCCCAGTCCAAGATAACTTAGAAGTTCCACACAAAAAGTGTGTTTCACCAGGATCAGGGGGTTAGGGAAAAAAGCTGCAGCCCCAGAACAGCCCAGCCCAGCCCAGCCCAGCCCAGAGATGATGGGGCAACAGTTTGAAGGGGCAGTGAAAGAACTCTGCTGTACCAGAATTAGTGTGGAGTGAGGGAGAACTGGCTGCAAAATCTGTAGCGAGAATTGGGAGAAAGCAGCCTGCACTCCCAGAGACAGTAAGGGAAGTCTCCAGAGATTTCTCTGCTCTCCCTCGGGATAGGACGCTGCTGTTTGTCTACACTCAGATATTGCAGTTTAGACTTTCATACCAAATAACCAAGCTGGATCCCTCCTTATAGCCCCAGGGCAGAGGGGAGTATGGGGGCATAGGACCTTGGAGGAATAAAGGTCCCAGTGGGGTGTACCCCCAAAAAACAACCCCAAAGCATTGGAAGTGCTGTAAATTAGTCTTGGGCTGAGGAAATGAGTAAACAACAGAAAAAGAAGAATCTGACCATAATTATTTTAGTCCCATGGAAGATCAAAACACATACTTAGATGATCAAAATTGAAGCTTCTGTATCCAAAACCTCCAAGAGAAATAGAAAATGGGCTCTGACTATGGATGAGCTCAAAAAAGACTTTGGAAAGCAATTAAGGGGGTAAGCTAGGTGGTACAGTGGATAGAGTACCAGCCTTGGAGTCAGGAGTACCTGGGTTCAAATCCAACCTCAGACACTTAATAATTACCCAGCTGTGTGTGGCCTTGGGAAAGCCACTTAACCCCGTTGCCTTGAAAAAATGTAAAAAAACATTCAATTAAGGGAGATGGAGGAAAAATTGGGAGGAGAAATGAGAGCAATGCAGAAAAATCATGAAAACCAAAATTAAAAGCTTGGTGAAAGATATGCAAAAAATTACTGAAGAAAATAATATATTAAAAACAAGTTTAGGTCTAATAGAAAAAACAAAACAAAAAGACAAATTAGGAGAAGACTGACTTAAAAGCAGAAATGACTAGTTGGAAAAGGAGATAAAAAAGCTCTCTGAAGAAAATAACTGCAGAATGGAACTAAAGGAAGATGATGACTTTGCAAGAAATCAGGAAGAAATAAAACTCTTCATAAAAAGTCAAAAATTAGAAGAAAATGTGAAATATCTCATTGGGAAAACAACTGACCTAGGAAACAGATCCAAAAGAAATAATTTTAAAATTATTGGGCTATCTGAAAGCCACGACCAAGAAAAGAACCTCAACTTCATTTTTCAAGAAATAATACAGCAAAATTGCCCCGAGATCCTAGAAGCTGTGGGTAAAATAGAAATCGAGAGAATTCACCAGTCACCTCCTGAAAGAGATGCCAAAAGAAAAATTTCCAGGAATATTATAGCCAAATTCCAAAACTCCCAAATCAAAGAGAAAATTCTAAAAGCTGCCAGAAACAAACAATTCAACTAATGAGACTCTATAGTCAGGATTACAGAGGATCTGGCAGTATCTACATTAAGGGTTTGTAGGGACTGGAATATGATATTCCAGAAGGCAAATGATTTTGGTTTACAACCAAGAATCCAACTACCCAGCAAAACTGAACATCCTCTTTCAGGGGAAAAGATGGACTACAATGAAACAGGGGACTTTTAAACTTTCCTTTTGAAACAACCAGAGCTGAACAGAAAGCTTGATCTCCAAGTACAGGACTTTGCTGAACCATAGAGAGACTGGAAGAGAAGTACTAACTATGAGGAACTTAATGTTATTGAACTGTTTGTATTCTTGCATGGCAAGAAGATATTGATAACTCATATGAACTTACTCATTTATTAGAGCTGTTAGAAGGAGCAGATATAGACAGGACATAGGAAGGAGCAGGATATAATGGTATAATATAGTAAAAAGATGGAGTCAATGGGTGATAAAGGAAAGTACTGGGAGGAAGGAAAAGGAGATGAAGCAGCTAAGAAATTTCACATGAGTCAAGAAAAAACTTTTTCAATGAAGTGGAAAGGAGGAAGGCAAAGGGGAATGAATGAACCTTCATTCTCATCAGAAATGACTCAGAGAGTAAATAACATGCACACTTAATAGGGTGAGGAAATCTATCTTACCCTGGAGAAAAATGGGAAGAAAAGGACAGGATAAAGGGGAATGGGGGAAAGAAACGGGGGGGGGGGGAATAGGTGATAGAAGAGAGGAAAGATCGAGGGAGAGGGTACTCAGATTCCACACACTTTTGGACAGGGCCAGGATGAAAGGAGAGAATAGAATAAATGAGAGTGGGGACAAATAGAGTGGAGGTACAGCTAGTAATAGCAACTGTGGGAAAAATATTGAAACTACTTCTCTGCTGGACTTATTATAAAGAAAGCAACTCACCCCAGAGAGAGAGTCAATGAAATCTGAACACAGACTGAAGTACAATTTTCTCTCTCTCTCTCTCTCTCTCTCTTCTTGGGGGGAGGGTTTTTGTGCTTATTCTTATGTTTACTTTTATAACACATTCAATTTACACCAATGTATGGCATAGAAATAATGTAGAGACTATCAGACAGCCTTCTGTGGGCGGGGAGGGAAGGAGGGGAAAATTGCAGAATTCAGTCTTGCAAAAAATGATGGGTACATATTACTATTGTATATAATTGGAAAACAAATAAAATGTTAAAATGTTTTTAAAAAGAACACTAGGGGCGGCTAGGTGGCGTAGTGGATAAAGCACTGGCCTTGGAGTCAGGAGTACCTGGGTTCAAATCTGGTCTCAGACACTTAATAATTACCTAGCCATGTGGCCTTGGGCAAGCCACTTAATCCCATTTGCCTTGCAAAAACCTAAAAAACAAACAAAAAAAAAGAACACTAAGAATAATAGAAATTTCTTCTTTAAGTTCAGACATTTTTTCACGCTACTTTGACATGAGAAGGTCAATATGCTTCATAGTAACAGGAGGAATCAAATATTCTTCCTCAATATTTTACAAAGTTTTGCTAAGATCTTTCCTTTTAATGGACCATTTATTTAAAAAAGCTGTTGACTCTTTCATGTAGTTTCTCATACTTGCTTTTCAAAAGAAATGATTGTATAATATACATAGTTTCCAAATTACACAAAGGATTACATTTTAAAATAGTGCTTATAGATTTGCATTTCAATCTAACAGTGACTGAGTTCAATGAGCATAGAGTCCAAGAGAAGTATCCCACTTTATATAATTTGATTGATCCCAGATGTATAAGCAATTCTCTTTTCTCTATAATACTTGCTATTTAAATCAGTTGAAGTTGTCTTTCACATGATTCACCAAGTTATCTTTTTAATAGTAATATCAGTAGTTGTAAATAATGACAATATTTTTTTCTCAAATGAGACTTTTTATACTTAACAATTTTGTAAGCAATATTTTTAATCCAAATTATCCTTTTGATATAATAGATGCAATTTTAAAAATAAGCATTTTCATTTATCAAATGCATCTAAATTTCTCTGGAAAATTGTCTTTACTGCATGTTTTGTATGTACACTTTTAAGATGTCATTTATATTTATTAGGTTTCATACTATCTGTAGTTAAAGCATTTGTATATATAGTGAGTCATCTTTCCTCTTCATCAATAATAGTACTTATGAATCCCAATGATAAATATAATAGTTCTTCAATCCCTCCTTTACACAGCTGCCAAAATAATCTTCCTAATGAACAACCAGCTCATATAATTCCTTCTCATAAAACCTCATTGCCCCCAGGGTAAAATATAAATTCCTCAGCCTGACACCTAAGGACCTCCATTACCTAGCTCCAGGATATAGTTCCATCCATTTCATATTATTCTCCTCCTTATGCTCTATATTCAATTAAAGAAATAATAATTATTCAGTTAAAATAATACAACATGCACATATTTAAGAATAAAAATCATTTATAATTTTTGTATTTATAGCTATCATTTCCATCATAACTCCAGATCTAAGCTTGTGGCAAGGGAAACCTCATTCTCCTCTCTAGGACACAGACCAAATGGAACAGTAGATCAACTACAAACCCTTAAGTCAGGAGGACCTGAGTTCAAATCCAGCCTCAGACATGTATTAGCTATGTGACCTTGGCTTTAACCCTATTTGCTTCAGTTTTCTCATCTGTAAGATGAGCTGGAAAAGGAAATGGAAAAGCACTATGCTACCTTTGCCAAGGAAAACCCAAATATGATTCATGGAAAGTCAGACATGACCAAAATGACTCAACAACTTTAGCTTAGACATTCCAAGTTGGACTATAGGAAAGTACAGGGTCCTGAATATGTGATAATCTGCTCACTTTACCCCTCCCCAAGCAAAGGCTTAGGAAGGTCAAATCATGGATTAGGGAATTACCCATTTTATAATACTGGAAGAGACTATGCCAATAAGCTGTTATGAGCTAGATTTATTGACCACTTGAGTTGAGTGTTCAGTGACAGAGTTTCGTTTGATGGAATGCGGACCCCACAACAGGTCCAACACAGAAAGATTGGAGTAACTCCATATGGATCCAAGAGAGATTTGAAAGAAATGGCAGAGAAAGGGACTTTTGCCAATCACCAGAAGCATAAGGAAATGGAAGAAACCTTCTAAAACTAATAAATGCCAAAAGAAAATAGTTCAGAGTTAATTATAAATTTATAGAACCTCAGAGAAAGGAATAGATTGGCTTCAAGAATTCTAAAGAGAAGGTAGAAGAAAAGAAGGATGAATTGGAACAAGAGATAAAGTATAAAATTAGAAGCAGAGGACAAATTTGGAAAAAAGAATAAATAATTTAAGGCAGAAAAATTGTAAAACTTAACTAGCTATTTATAGTCAATACCTTGAAAAAGAGTGTAGAACACAGAATTTCAAAATGTTACAACATAACAAAAATTATGTAACAACTTTCATGATGCAATAATAGTAGAACAAAGTCAAAAGATCAATAGTGAGAAGCAGAAATACAACATCCACTATGAAAAACAACTGAACTGAATAATAGGATGAGGAAAAATAATATAGGAGACCAGCAAGGACAGTGGAGTAGGAAGAAGCAGTACAGCTCAAATTCCCACACAACTATTCTGGGAAAAAAATTCTAAAAAAATCCAGTTTAGTTCTTGTCTGAGGCTATGTATATTGTAAAGAGAAGGAATTAGAAAAAAAACAAACAAAAAACTCCAGCTGTTATATGACTTTGACTTCAGAGCTCAATCTCAGATTCTGTCCCCAACCTGAACTTGGACCTGCAATGGAGTAACCAGAGCAAGAATTAGGACAAAAAGAGAGCTTTAAGTTTAATTGCTTAGTATCTGATAACTCTTAACGTCAATGGATAGGGATTGGAGCAAACAGCTATCTATTGGAGCTATCTATTGGCAGGCTGTTGCTTGTCCTTCTTTCTAGAAGAAGACACATGACTTCAGGGATGTGATACCATGATATACATGATATACAAATGAATTGGATTTAAGTGAGGGAGGGCTATGCAAAGTTACCAGTCTCACTTTTTCCTTCAGAGTCATCTGGGTCCAGTGACCAGATCAGAAAGACTAGATATATATAGTAGGAAACCTCAACCTTTTTAAGCTGGGATAGTGTATTTTAAAGAAAAAATCATGAAAAGACTTGCCCATATTTATTATTTGCTTGAAGTAAAAATAAAAGTAAGTAAAAAAAAGTTTTTTTTAAAAAAAGAAAGTAAAATAAAAGATAATATATCATTCAGCTCCTGAGATAAGCTAGATCAGAGTAAGATCAGTGGTGGAATAAGGATGCCCATTATTACCATTATTATTCAACATTATATTAGAAATATTAGTTTTAACAATAAGAGAAGAAGAAGAAATGGAAGGAATTAGAATAGGCAACGAGGAAAGAAAACTGACTTGTAGGTGATATGGTGTTATAATTAAGAGAATCCTAGAAAATCAATGAAAAACTATTTGAAACAATAACTTTGGCAAAGCATAATATAAAATAAAATCCATATAAATCATCAATATTTCTATGTATTACCAACAAAGACCAACAGTAAGAGATAGAAAGAGAAATTTCATTTAAAGTCATGGAAGATAACATAAAATACTTGGGAGCCTACCAAAGCAAACCCAGAAACTGTATGAACACAATTGCTAAACACTTTTCACACAAATAAAATCAGATCTAAGCAACTGGAAAAATGTTGTTAATTGCTCATGGACAAGCCAAACTAATATAATAAAAATGACAATTCTAGCTAAATTAAATGATTTATTCAATGCTATACTAATCAAACTACCAAAAAACTATTTTGCAGAATTAGAAAAAAGAGTAACAGAATTTTGCTGGAGGAACAAAGGTTCAAGAATATCAAGGGAATTAATGAAAAAAAGGAAAGGAGGTGTTATGGTTGTGGACTATATTATCCCCAACCAGAGGAAGAAAAACAAAATAAAACAAAACACACAGAAAAAAACCAATCCTTCTGAATCTGATGAACACTTTATAAAAATTATCTTTAATGCATCTCTTTCCCTTAATCCTAATTCCTCCTGCCAAAAATTAATAATTTGTAAATATACTTAACAAAATATGTATGTAAAATGCTAACCTGACTGTTCCCTGCTGAGGGGAGGGGAGTGGGAAGGGAGGGTGAAGGGAAATATTGTAACTTGGAAATATGCATGTACAAATGGATGAAAATAAATAAATAACATTTAAAAATAAATTGCAAATTAGATAATTTTGACTACATTAAATTTAAAAGATGTTGCACAAATAAAACCAATATAACCAAGTTTAGAAAGAAAACAGAAACCTGGGAAAAAATTTTTCATAGCTAGAGTTGCTGATAAAGGATTCATTTCTATAACATATAAAGAACTGAATCAAATTTATAAGAATACTAGTCATTTTCCAGTTAACAAATAGTCAAAGGATATGGAAAGGCAGTTTTCAGATAAAGAAATTAAAGCTATCTATAGTCATATGAAAAAATGCTCCAAATCATTATTGATTAAGGAAATGCAAATTTAAAAAATTCTAAGGTACCATATCACACCTACCAGACTGGTCATTATATCAGAAAAGGAAAACAATAAATGTTGGAAGGGATGTGGGAAAACTGGCACACTAATGCACTGTTGGTTGAGTTATGAACAGATCCTACCATTGTGGAGAACAATTTGGAATTATGCCCAAAGGGTAGTACAACTGTGCATAGCCTTTAATCCTTCAATACAACTTATAAATCTGTATCCTGAAGAGATCACTTAAAAAAATAAGCACATATAAAAATATTTATAGCAGCTCTTAGAGGAGATGCCATCAATTGAGGAGTGACTGAACAAGTTATGATATTTATGAATGTTATGAATGTTAGGAAGTGCTATTCTGTAAAAAAATCATGAGTGACAAAACTTCAGAAAAGCCTGGAAAAATTTACATGAACTGATCCTGAGTGAAGTGAGTAGAACCCAGAAAACATTGTACACATTATCGACAACATTGTAAGATGGTCAACAATGATGGACACAGTTCCTCCAGCAGTTCAATGATCAAGGATGATACTGAGAGACCTGTTATGGAAAATGACATTCATATTCAGAGAAAAAATTATGGAGTCTGAATGAAGAACAAAGAATATTATGTTCACTTTTTTAAATTTCTGTTATTTTTTCTTTCCCATTTTTCCTCTTTAGTTCTATATCTTCTTTCAAAACATGACTCATATGGCAATATGTTAAACATGATTGTACATATCTAACCTATGTTATCAGATTGTTCATTGCCATAGGTAAGGGAGGGAAGGGAGTATAGCAAAATGTGGAACTCAGAAGCTTGCAAAAGAATGAATGTTGAAAACTATATTTATGTGTAATTGGAAAAAAAATAAAAATAAAAAGGAATTTTGAAAAAGAATCAATGGGCTCGCCATGATAAAAAAATAAAAACCACTGGATATTATATTTCAAGTGATAATTAAAGGAATAAGTTCAAATTAAGTAGAAGCAAATGGCAATGTAAAAATAAGTGTGATAAATTTTACACACCCATAAGTACTGTGTTTTGGCTAGGTCAACAAGGTGTGAAGTTACCACAAAACTTTATCTATGGAGATGGATTTTGAACCTTAAAAGTCTTAGGGAGAGGTTCCTTGCCTTTTAAGGAAGTACTGCTCTTTGGTCCTGGAGGTAAGCACCAGAATAAGATGCACACTTTGTGCCATCATTGCGGCCCTAAAGCATACCATCTTCAGAAGTCAACATGTGGCAAATGCCGATACCCTGCTAAGCACAAGAGAAAGTATAATTGGAGTGCAAAGGCTAAACGACTCAACACCACTGGTACTGGTTGAATGAGGCACCTAAAAATTGTCTATCACCGATTCAGGAATGGATTCTCTCCCAAGAGAACAGCTGTTGCAGCATCTAGTTCATCTTAAATATTCAACTGTTTGTTAAAATAAATATCCTGGGGGTGGTTAGGTGGTGCAGTGGATAAAGCACCAGCCCTGCAGTCAGGAGTACCTGGGTTTGGATCTGGCCTCAAACACTTAATAATTGCTTAATAATAGGGCAGGCCACTTAACCCCATTTGCCTTGCAAAAACCTAAAGAAACAAACAAACAAACAAATAAATAAATAAATAAATAAATGTCCTGAACTTAAAAAGTAAAAAAAAAAGAGGAAGTACTAACTTCAAGGCAGAAGTGGGATGAGGGAGATGCCTGATAGATAATGATTCTTTTATAGTTAACATGAACCTCTTGTTATATCTAATGGACTTTTACTCCAGTTATTTTACTTGAATTCTGCAACTTTTGACCAATGTTGATCATCCTTATCTCTCCTATCTTTCTTATCCCTCCTTATCACAGCTCTTTGCTGAATCTTTTATTTGTTCTGTTGGAGCACTCCTTTTAAGCCTCACTCTCTGAAACATCAACTATGTCTTGCCCATTGAACTAGGGTATCACTTAACTTTCCGTCCTGAGAAAGAAGTCTTTCTCTATATATAGATTAAATGATGTGATTAGCTCCCATAGATAAAATTATAATTTTAAAAAACATGATTGATGAATGGAACTTTATATATGAAAAAAAAACCCACTTCCCAATCTACATATTTAGTCCTAATCTCTTTCTTAACCTACAGTCCTACACTGACAGCTGTTTTCTGAACATCTCTGCTAACATGTCCCATTGACACCTCAAACTCAATATGTACAAGGTTTTCATAATCTTCCCACTGTTTACCCTTCCCTAACTCCACATTTTCTGTAAATACATTTATTTTTGTAAAAGTACCACCATCCTAGTCACATAAGTTCAAAATCTTGGAAACTCCACTGACTTTTCTTTACTTTTTATTCCAACCCAAAGCCATTAGTTGTCATTTTCCCAATTCTACATCTTTAACAATTCAAAAACCAGTCCTGTTCTTTCTGCTAAAACCTACTCTAACAAATTAAGCCCTTATTACCACTTGATTAGATTTTGAAAAAGCCTTTTAATTATTCTTTCTGCTTCCATATTTTTTCTCTTTAATCCTATGGAGATGTCAAAAATAATTTGAAAGCACAGATATGATTTTTGTTCCACCTCCTCCTCTTGATAACCTCCCTATTATCTCTAATATTAAGTACAAATTCCTTTTTGTTGCTGTTGTCTGACTGTGAACCAATTTTGGGGTTTTATTGATAAAGATACTGAAGTGGTTCATTATTTCTT
The DNA here is from genome assembly GCF_037893015.1 of Macrotis lagotis. Classification (NCBI taxonomy): domain Eukaryota; kingdom Metazoa; phylum Chordata; class Mammalia; order Peramelemorphia; family Peramelidae; genus Macrotis; species Macrotis lagotis. The sequence goes on along the minus strand of NC_133664.1, from coordinate 199,228,979 downwards.
TCTCAAACTCATTTTACAGATGAGGAAGCTGAGGCAAATAGGGTTAAATGAATTGTTCAGGGTCACATAGCTAGTAAGACACTAAATTTGAATTTAGGAATCTTCCTGACTCCAGGCCTGGCACTCTATCCACTCTGTCACTAGCTGCCACAAATTCCCTAGCTAGTCATTTAAAGATTATCATGATCTGGTTCCTAATTCCCCAGACATTTCCTTTTACTATCTTCCACATATTGTAAATCCAGCCAGGTTGACCTACTAGCTGTTCATCTAAACTTAATATTGCGCAGGCTCTCTCTATAACTGGAATGTATTTCTTCCTTATCTCTATAACTTTATTTCTAGCTTCTTTGGGTTAAGTTGTCACTTCCTAAAGTCCTTCCAAAACCTTTCCTGATTCTCCAAGTGAAAATTCATGGACAACATAAATTTAACCCCATTGCCTTGCAAAAAACTAAAAAAAAAAAGAAACCTTAAAAAATTAAATAAAAATTTAAAAATAATTACAAAATGTTTTATGCACTTAAACAGATTTGAGAACTTATAGACCTTTGCTTTTTAACAGGATTCTTCTATATAGTTATGGAATTAAGTAGAAGATGGAACATTGGAGCCAGATAAGACTAGTAAGAAATGGTTAAGAGGAGGGTCATTTTCTACCAAGATTTTAAAATTATATAAATTGGCAAAGAGAAGATTGAAATGTTTAGGTCTTGTTTCAACAAGATCACCACTTCTACACTCTCTGAAAGGACATAATGGACTCAACTCTTTGTGTATGTCAAATCCTTACTTAAATCTGTTTATTAAATATTGCTGCAATATCTTTTGACAATTTCCCATTACACAGGTGAGGTTGTTGAGAGATTTATTGATGACAATATCTTAGATCTAGAAATGGAAAAGACCTTAAAAGTCATCCAGTCCAACCCTCTCATTTTACACCCGAGGGAACTGAAACCCTGAGATCTAAGTCATATAGGTAGGAAGTAATAGAACTGGAATACAAACTCAGAGCCTGACTCCAAATCTCTCTCTTTTCACTTCACCACCTTCTAAATACATTGTTCCTCAAACATTTCAAGTATTTATCACTGAACCCTAGAACTTTCTCCAACTCTTAAAATTCTTTGAGATAATAAGTTTCTATTTTCTTAAGACAAGTTTTCATTCCCTGCTGTGATGTGATATTGATCCTCATTCACAGAGGTTTTATGAATAGTCACTTCTCAGGCACATCTTGATACAAACAGATACCATTCAATTTAATACTTCCTCATTGGTTTTTAATGTCTCCGAAATAATATCATATAGATATAGCAATATACCCAAGTAGGTATATTAGCAATCATTCTTTTCTCATAAGGTAGAGGTCCCAGAAAACCTCTCTCTCTCTCTATGGAGATATAGATCTATCTAACTATCCATCTACTGAGTTATTCATTTATCTATCACCTAGCCATTCATATCTCTCTCTCTGTTTCTCTTTTTCTTATCTATACATCACTGTCAGTAGTGGTTTCTATTATGCTGTGAGCTCTTGCATAGGAATCCCAGATAGGTTTACATACTGAATTTCCATTTACTTCTATTATCCTGCCATTTCTCTGAATAGGATAAGGTTAATCTCAATAAATGATGGCATTCCAAGCTGTTTGTAAAGTCTGGATACTAGAGTCACAGTATTCTGCTTCTCTCTGACGCCTGTACTTTCTCCAGGGAACTCTAAACTCACTATAACATAATTTCCAAATGGGTAATCTGCACTTATTTACTTGGGGCCTAACCCCTACCTTGGTTGAAAAGGTAGATGCTACAGGTGTTCTCCATAAATTTATAGGAATATGACTGTCACTTGGAATTGTCTAGTTCAGCATTATACTCTATATCTTCAATCCTCACTGTTAGTGATACATAGATCCCATAAATCCAGTTGGAAAGGGTCCAGGAAAAGTTAGTGGGATTGGGGTAAAATTCTTCAGAATCTGGGATGGTTTCCATCCATAACCTGTTTATGTTTCCCAGCATATGGTGGAATTCAACTACTGAGGAATCAATTCTATATTCTTCTCTTAAGTATACCAAGCTTATTTGTTTTCATCTAGTTCACAATTATATCAATATATTTTTCTTCTTCTTTGGGGGCATTTTTAAGGTGCTTTTCTGATCTCAGTCTCCAAATATCTATACAACTCTAAGAGGGGTGATTGTTCACTGGGCTGTCTTCCCCTAAGCTTGGACCAAAGTATTTTTCTTCAATCTGGCTGATCTGAACCAATTTCTTTTCTGTTCTTGGTAGCCCATAATAATTAGATGTCTTGGGGCTATACAGGGCCAATTTTTGTTTCTTTAGATGACTCATCATCATTACCTTCATTAATTTGACTATATCAATTCTAAGTAACTGAGTGCCATGTCTTTCTTCTCCCTCTTTGATAAATGCTGAAATAGCATGTCATGAAGCAATCTACTGATTACTTGACTACATCATGTATTCCACAGGACATTCCCCTTGTATTTTTACTTTCTGAATTAACTCCTCCAACTTCAATATAAAGTTTGAAGATTTTTCTCTGTCCTGTTGGAGGATATTGAAGAACTTTGTATAGTGGCCTCATGAGTTCTCAGTACCACCAAAATGTATATTCAATATATTAAAATATTTGAGTATTGTGAATACAGGATGGTATCTTATAGAACTTATAAAAAAAAGAACTTATAGAAGTAGGGTATAATTACTGGTGTGCTTGTACATATTTAACAACCAGCTCTCCAAAAGAAACACACATACACACATACACAGACACTTTAAAGTGTAATCTGAATTATTAATCTTCCTCCATCACTTTTTAAAGTCTAAACTATTAACAAAACAATAAATTAAGAACTACTTTGTAGCATTTGCCAATTTCCAAGACTAAGAACTCATGCTGAAAATTTTAAAATCAACTCCTATGTTCATATGAGTGGCCTCAACATAGCCTTGGTATAAAAACAAGTTTAAGTCACTTTTAGTCTCCTACAATTTTTTGTGCTTTACATCAATCCTTTTACATTTTTCTTTCATTTAAGTGGCATGTACTAACCTGAATTTGAGGAAGTCTTTTCTTGGTAAATGGGTGTGTCCTCTTGAAAGTGAAAATTACTCCAACTCTTTGTAACTGGACTGGTTGACTGACAATCTTTCCCTAGAATTAGCCTTTTCTACTAATGTTGAATGCTATGGTATTGAGTCCTTGGATGCTAAGGATATCAGTCCTCCTCAGCAGGTATTTTACATCATCATGATATGTTGTGCCTATCATGTAGGTTTAATAATTGGTTTACAAAAAACCTTCATTTCCAATGATCTTTTTGGGAATTTGGAAATATTTTAGTTTTAAGCATCACACAAAGTATAACACCTGGCTCATATTTCTTCCTATTTGCCTTGTTCATTACCTTATATTTCCTTAATGATTACAAAATATGGAACTCTTCCCATGTCCTTATCATTAATCTCAGTTGGCATTTCCCAAACTAATAAGTCTCTGAGATGGTCCATCCTCACCAATGAGCACTAGCTATTTAACTGAGTTGCTATTGAGTTCCCCTGTCCATCGGAGGACACATTCAGCTCAGGAGAGGAAAAAGAAACACTCAGGTGGGGGTGCCAGCAGGACAACTAGCAGAGCCGTTTATTCAAAGTATCGAACAGTTCTTATAGCAGAAAACCACAAAATTAGCATACAGGATAAAAAAAAATAATGTAACTCTAATTTGAGCAGAATGTATACTGGCAGGATGTAACCCTGGTCAAGAAGGTCAAGAACAGGGCTATCAACAAGTGAGGCCAGGAATGATGCAGTTGTGTTATCAAATCAGATTTCCATGGAAAGCCTTCGGCTCAAAGGTCATCAGAGCTTATGTTTTTTTAGTTATAACTGACCTTCTAACGCAAACTTGCTCAAATGGCCATCAACAAGTAGCCATGATTGTTAATCACTTCAAATCACAATTATGTAACATAAATCCAATAGGATTGTGTTGATTTTTTGTCAATATTGCTAATAATATTGTACTGACACAATCACAAAAATAGTTACATATAGCTGTATTAATTGCTGCCATATGTAGATTGCTAGCACAGTGCCAGTCAGACAGACTTAGATTTATCACAATACTTCATAAATACCATAAGCATCCCAGACAAAGCTCTCACAAATGGAACTAATGATGCTCACTAATTCAGTGTAAAAGTATTGAGATCATTAGACATCTTCTATGACTTGAGCCTCATCTCAGTTAGAAATGGAGACTATCTGAGGTATAGATATACAGTGGTCATAGTATATGGCAGTATAGACAGGAAATATTGAACTGAGTAAATATAAAAAAGTTTAACATTATTTCTGCATCATCACAAATTCATCCCCAATTGCTACCAGAATAATAACCAACCCAGTCTCTTTAAGACTTGTATATTAGGGGCATCTAGGTGGCGTAGTGGATAAAGCACTGGCCCTGGAATCAGGAGTACCTGGGTTCAAATCTGGTCTCAGACACTTAATAATTACCTAGCTATGTGGCCTTGGACAAGCCACTTAACCCTGTTTGCCTTGATAAAAAAAAAAAACCTAAAAAAAAGACTTGTATATTCAAAAGTGTCTGTATATGTATGCATTTGTGTATACATATATATATATAAATGTATTTATATATATATATGTGTGTGTGTGTGTGTGTGTGTGTGTGTGTGTGTGTGTGTGTGTCTTTATGTGTGTAATAAGGTTCTTGTAGCCAGATTATAGTTGGCAAATTTTAGATATGTAGCAATGTCGCTTGGCATATTGCCTCCATCTTGTCACCTTCTTGTAGTCTCTCCTTTCTTTGGCCCAAGTGGACTTAGGAATATACTGAAATTCACATTATTGAGTTTTCCCTTTGCAGGTATAAATGATTCTCATGCAAGCTCTGCATACAAGACTCTCCTTGGAAATATCTTCCTTTCAACTGAAATTCATACACAATCATCCTGTTCCCAAGTTTAAAATCTTATAGGAAATGAAGTCCAAGGATATCAGTTAGGCCTGTTCTTGGTATTTAGAACTTTGTGAAACATAATCCTCTTTCACTTTCTTGCTATTTCATACTTCCTGATCTTAGAAATCTGCATCCTACGTGGAAAGGAATAAAATATCTTTTAAATGTGTTTGTGTCTCAGTCATTCCTAAGAACCACTGGGAGGTAGGTGCTATTCATATCCCCATTGAAGACACTTAAGCAAACAGAGGTTAGGTGACTTGCCCAAGATAATACAACTTCTAAGTGTATGAGACTGTATTTGAATGCAAGTCATCCTAATTCAATGGCCAGTGTTGTATATATTGTACTATTTAGCTCTCTCTAAACTAGAAACTCATGTAACCACTTTTGTAAAAAAGTACTTTATAACTGCAATAGAAATGTGAACTATATTTTTCTTCTACCTCTGCTTTTTTAAAAAATCATCATCATCATCATTTAAAATTTGCTATAGGGAAGTACAGCATTCAATGTTTCTCTGTTTTTCTTTCATTCTATGTGCATAACCCACAACCCACTTTCCTCCTCTTCTCTATTGGGCATTTCCTTTTTTGGATTCCTTTTGGAATCATTTGAACCTTTTGAGCAAGGATCATAAAAATCATGGATAGTTTTCTGTCAGCATGAGTGGAGGATATTTATCCAATTTTTCTTGAATTTAATTAAATTGAGAAATATGGATATAAAAAAGAATAATTAGACACAATTCCATGAATTCCAAAGTGTCCGATTCAGTAATGAAAAGATTTTTTTTTTAAAAAAGCTTTTCCTTAAAGAAGTTTCTTGTTAAACTTTGAGATGGGAAAGCTAATAAGGGATTGCTGCAGGGAAGATGCTGTGACTTATCTGGGGAATTCTGTATTACAAAGTGACTTCATTGCAGGATATGAGTGACCTTGAATAGTTTACAATTCCTATAGCTTTCCCCTTACCCCAGCTTCCAGGTTTTAGCTACCTGATCTTGCCCATTGATAAATCAAGTCTACACAGGCTTGACAGGAAATGACATATTGGACTTCTAAGTCATGCATCTTGGAATAGGAAGGACCAATATGTAGCTTTTTTTTTTTATTGGAGAACACCTTTATCTAGGTGCTAAACCACTTCCCAAGTGCCACCCTTTGTCCAACCCACTACAGAAGTGCATTTAAGAGAAGGGTGAGGGGCTTGGAGCCAAGATGGTGACAAGAGAGGATCATCTCTTAGGCACTCTCTCTAAAAACTTGAAAGCTAAGGACTCTAACTACGTTTTTGAGAGACAAAATCCACAGAGGGACCCAGTGAGGCAGTTCTCCAACCCAAGGTAACCTGGAAAAAAATGGAAAGGCTCAGCTCCACAGGGTCAGAGGGGGTGACCCACCAGAGGGGTGGTCCACCAGAGTGAAGGAACTTCAGCCTCCCGGAAGCAGCCCCAGGGCACTGGGACCCGCAGCTCTCAGAAGCAGGGGAGTTTCCTGACCTATACCCCAGGGAACACTAGGCACAACTTGGGGGAACGGTGGAGAGCCTCTGCCAGAGTGAGCACATGAAGCCCAGCCCTCAGAGCACACAGCGAGCAGCTTGGTCTGGCAGTCCAAATCCAGGAACAGGAAGCAGAAGATGGTAAGCAGGAGCCCCTAGGTCATGAGTGACTGAGCCTAGAGAGGGAGCAGAGAGAGACTGCAGAGCTCTGTCCTCTATCCCTGGAACAAGACTCTGCAGTTCTGACCACATTCAGATCCTGATTGCAGGCTAGGCCCGCCATAGAACAGCAGCCCCCCCCCACCTCAGCTCCATGGCAGAGGGGTGCACTTGTGGTCATTCACAGACCAGGAGGGAAGACAGAACTTCACATGCTCAAAAGCTCAAGAAGCACCCCAAAACCAGGCACAAGCTGGGGAATTGAGTAAGCAGAGAAAAAAGAGGAACACCATTGAGAAATACTTTGCCTGTGAGGCCAAGAAAGATCAAAACACTCAATCTGAAGATGAGGAAGCACAAGTTCCTGCATCTAAAGACTCCAAGAAAAACAGAAACTGGGCTCAGGCTATGACAGAGCTCAAAAAAAATTGAAAATCAAGTGAGGGAGATAGAAGAAAAATTGGGAAAAGAAATGAGAGAGCTGCAGGAAAAACATGAAAATGAAGTCAGCAGCTTAGTCAAGGAGATCTAACAAAATGCTGAAGAAAATAACATGCTAAAACCCAGCATAAGTCAAATGGATAAAACAGTTCAAAAATTTATTGAGGAGAAAAATGCTTAAAAAAGCAGAATTGGCCAGATGGAAAAGGAGATAAGAAAACTCTCTGAGGAAAACAAATTCTTCAGTCAAAGAACAGAATTCAGGGAGATTGCTGATTTTACAAGAAATCAGGACACAATACTTCAAAACCAAAAGAATGAAAAATTAGAAGAAAATGTGAAAAATCTCACTGAAAAAGCAATTGATATGGAAAACAGATTCAGGAAAGATAATTTAAAAATTATTGGAATACCTGAAAGTCATGATCAGGAAAAGATCCTTGACATCATTTTCAAAGAATTACTACAGGAAAATTGTCCTGATGTAAGGGGATAATAGATAGAGTATATGGCCATGAGGAGTTCATCCTGAGAGTCATTGAGACCTGGGACAACATGAAGGTCCATACCAGAGTGCTCTGAACTCAGGAAGGAGCTCTGGCCCTTCTCTCTTTTTGTTCTCCTGCCTTTCATCCTTATCTTGTTGAATATTCTCAGGAAGGACCTTTCGTCCTTATCCCTCTGCCTTTCATCCTCATATTGTTCAACTGTCCCAGGAAGGAGTTCTAGTCCTTATCTCTCTACCTTTCATCTTTATCTTGTTGAAGATTCCACATTTTTCCAGGATACAGACCTTTTGTGGCATAGTCTTTATACTTCCACAGGCCTGGAGATGAGGGATGCTGATACAAAGGGACTAGGCTTATATATTATACCCTTATTTCAACTATGTGAGTCGGAGATGTAGCATATACCTGCAATAAACTCCTTGCTTATCTCTCACTGGCTGACTTTCATTATTGAACATGTGGGACATGTCCGGCAGAGCTCCCTGAAGAGTTGTGTGAATTAAACTCAGACCCGGCTGCCCAGAGGGGACCGCAACAGAACTGGCGCCCAACGTGGGGCTAAAGGTAAGGGCAGGAAAGAGAACCGGGACCTTGTCAGTAGGACAAGAAGATAGTGAAAGTACCTTCGCTACTTGCGTAGGCGGGGAAGATGGGGAATACGGTATCCATGGTTAAGCCAGAGGAAAGTGAAATTTGGGCCAGACAGTTATACAAAGTTATCAAGAAACAAGGGATTACTATACAACTAAAAGATTTATGGACATTCATTGAAAAAAATACAGACTATAGCACCATGGGCCCAGAATATAGAAATAACAAAAGAAAAATGGCAGGTAATAGGAGAACAGATGACAGCATATGAACAAGAATGTCCGTCGTATTTAAAAGAATTAGATTTCAGTATATTTTCCATAGTAAAGAATTCCTTCAGGGGCTCTGAGCGGCTGAAAGGGCAGTCTGCTGCAGAAAGTCGAATTGAAAATAAAGCTGTGGCATTTGAAGAGGGGAAAGATTGTTGGTTTCCTCCTCCTCCTTTTCCTTTAACACCCTGTTATCCATCCTGTCCGGATTATGATCTGTGTGTCTCTAAGACCACTAAGGAAACTGGAAATACAGGGCACTTAAAAAACTTAACAAAAGACAAAGATAAAGATGAATCAGCATTAGAAAAGGCTTTAAATTTAGCTTTGGAAAAAGGAGAAGATTTGACAGGATGGAATGTGTATCCAGTCACTGAAGTACCAGATCCTAATGTCCCGGGGCAAGTTAGGAGAGCTCATATACCCATACCATGGAAACACATTAAGGACTTAAAGGCTGCAGTGGCCCAATATGGTCCTACAGCTCCTTTCGTATTGGCTCAGTTGGATCAATTAGCTCAAACCTTCATATTATGTCCTAATGATTGGAAACTTTTAGCTAGAGCTTGCTTAACAGCAGGACAAGCAGTTGTATGGAGGGCGGAATTTGCAGAAAGCACTAAAGTAGAAGCTGTAAGATTGGGAAATGGTCCAGAAGGTATAGCACAAGCTTTTGCTTCTCTGGCTGGACAGGGACAGTATGAAACAACAGAGGCACAGTTAAATTACGGTCCCACTGAATATGTGCTAATTTCTGATTGTGCAAAAAGGGCATGGGGCAAATTAATTTTGGAACAAGGAGACAGAAAAACATTGGCACAAGTTAAGCAAGGCCCAAAAGAGTTATTCCCTGATTTTGTTGCTCGAATGCAAGAAGCTGTGGCCAGATGTATGGGGCCTGTTGAGGGAGCTGAAACTATTTTAAAACTTATGCTGAGGGAAAATGCTAATCATGATTGCAAAAAGGCTATGCTTGGATTGTCATCATCGTCAGGGATAGAAGAAATGTTGAATAGATGTGAAAGGGTGGGTTCAGAGGTATATAGGGCTGAATTGTTAGCAGGAGCTATGACTTCCAAACAACAAGAAGCTAAGAGATGTTATGGGTGTGGAGGATTAGGGCATCTAAAAAAGGATTGCAAGAAAGGAAACAAACCTATGATTACTTGTTTTAAATGTGGGAAACATGGACATTATGCCAAACAGTGTCGTTCTAATAAGAAGCAGGGAAACGGGGTGAGGGGCCCCTTGTGGGCCCCTAACCAATATGTATCTCAGACCTACCCAGTACAGACACTGGAGAGCGAATACAAACGTCTCACAGCCCAGAAAGAGACATTCAACCCTTATACAGCATAAACAAGGTACAAATTCCTCTGTTTATCACAGCTAATATACCAATAGCTCCCTTCCCCTTCACTGCTTTGATTTTATCTTCCATAGAATATGTTCCTTGTATTATTCATCCCATTATTTTACCAAAAGGAGCTACTTATCTTGTTCTTACTAATCCTCATGATGTTCCTGCCTTTATTACTAATATGTTGCCTTTAGCTATTGCAGTACCTATCCGTGAAGAAACAGAATATATACAGGTGGGCTTAGTGCAGGACATTACATTGGGACATCCAATGTTAACAATCAAATTGAATGGGAAACCTTTTCAAGGTTTGTTAGACACGGAAGCTGACCGGACGGTAAGAGCTTTAGATTTATGGCCAAAAGGGTGGCCCACAGAATCTGCTGGTACACAAGTGGTGGGTATAGGAGGTATGCAATCAGCTTTACAAGCTGCTGAATGGATAGAATGGAATATGGAAAATAAGAAGGGAACATTTAAACCATTGATAGTATCGGGATTGACCATGAATTTATGGGGCAGAGACATTATGAAACATTGGCATTTAAGATTAACCAATGAGTCTTTTTAACAGGGGCCATTGTTGTTGCAAGAAGCTGTAACTTAACCTGTCCACCTTTGAGATGGATTAATCACAAACCTATATGGAAGGAACAATGGCCCCTGACTCATGAAAAGCTTCTTGCATTACAAAACCTGGTAAAAGAGCAATTAGCATTGGGACACATTGAACCTACTTTTTCCCCATGGAACTCTCTGATTTTTGTAATAAAGAAAAAGTCAGGAAAATGGAGAATCTTGACAGACTTAAGAGGAGTTAAGGCTGTTATGCATCCTTTAGGAACCTTACAGCCAGGTTTACCATCACCTAATGCTATTCTGGAAGGTTACCTAATTTGGATTATTGATATACAAGACTGTTTTTATAGCATTCCATTACATGAACAAGACAAAGAAAGATTTGCATTTTCTGTACCACAAATTAATTTCAAAGCACCAATGCAGAGATATCAATGGAAAGTTCTTCCTCAGGGCATGGCTAATAGTCCTACTTTATGTCAATGGTATGTGGATCAAGCCTTGAGAAAACCTAGGCAAAAATGGCCTGAGGCTTACATATGCCATTATATGGATGATATTTTAGTTGCACACAAAAGTCAAGAACAATTAAAACTGTTAAGTGACTGTATTGTTCATGAACTGTTTTTTGGATTAACTATAGCAAGGAATAAGGTACAGACTCAGGTTCCATATTCTTATTTAGGATTTACAGTTTCTGATCATTATATATCACAGAAACCTGTACAAATTGACTATAGTAAAATAAAAACATTGAATGATTTTCAGAAATTAGTGGGGTCCATACAATGGTTAAGGGCACGGACTCCTATACCTTCATCTTTAATGAGACCCCTATATGATATATTGAGAGGGGATTCTAATTTAACTTCAGTTAGGGAATGGACAGAAGAAGCTAGAAGAGCCTGTGAAGATATAATAACTTTATGTTCTTTGGAAAAAAACATACAGGGTAAATGATAAGCAGGCAATTGCTATTACTCTAATCCGATGCAAATCTCCCTATGAAGCTATACATCAGGATATAAAAATATTGGAATGGGTGTATGGCCCCAGGGAAGATCGAACACTAACAAACATATGGGAAAAGGTAGGAAGAGTATTATTAGAAGCAGCAAAAAGGACAGCTATGATATTTGGGATCAAGCCTTTGTTCTTCATCCCATACACTATGAATCAAATAGAAGAATTGTGTCAAAATGATTTTTATTGGGCAATATTGTCTCAATGGGGAGAATTTAAAAATACCCAATCACCCCTTCTTGTACATAAGTTGTGTGAAGAATGGGGCATGCCTCCAAGAAGAGTTGTTAGAATACACCCAGTAAGAGGGAACAATGTTTTCACTGATGCCACGAAAGATCACAGGGCTGCTATATATCATGAGAAAAACAATGATATGATTATATTAACAACTCCCTATAACAGTACACAAAAGAATGAATTATTTGCTATAATTGAGGCTATAAGAAGGTACACAGAACCCATCAACGTTATATCTGATAGTGCTTATGCTGTAAATATAGTACAAAAAATAGAACAATCCATTTTGATAGATCACAAATTTTCCATAGGAAGTCTGTTAAATCAGTTGCAAAATACAGTCAGGAGTGGGTCCAATCCATTGTACATTATGCATGTTAGATCTCATACAGCCGGAATTGGTCTGTTATTTGAAGGGAATAAGCTAGTGGATTCTGCATTGTCTCCTTCACTCATTTGTTCAGTTCAAGTAGCTGAACAAGCACACTCTAAATTTCATATGTCTTCCCATTCTTTAGTTCGTTTATATGGCATTACTAGGGAACAAGCTCGTCGTATAGTAAAAAGATGTACTCGATGTATTCCCTTTACACCTCCTGCCTCGACTGGTGTTAATCCAAGAGGTTTAGCCCCCTAATGAAATATGGCAAATGGATGTCACTCATTTGTCTGGTGTCAATATCCATATGACCATTGATACGTTTTCTAGGTTCTTAATGGCCACAGTCCAACGTGGTGAACAATTGAGACATGTGAAAAACCATATGTTTCATTGTTTTGCCATATTGGGCCTCCCTTGTGAGATAAAAACTGATAACGGACTGGCTTATACTTCCAGGTCTTTTCATGAATGGCTAAGGGAGTTGGGTGTGATACATATCACAGGTATTCCGTATAACCCTACTGGACAGGCCATAGTGGAAAGGACTAATCGTACCCTGAAAGCTATCCTCGCTAAACAAGAAAGGGGAAGAGGTCCTCTATGCCAGGGTTACCTGGATAAGGCTGTGTATACATACAATTACCTTCAATTTTTGAAATTTGACAATTTGACACCAGCTATGAAAGGACATTATGATCTAGACACATAAGAGAAAATTCAATAAACAATCAAAAAGGGGTTATGATAAAAGATCTGAACAATAAATGGTCAAGCCCTTTTCCTGTATTAATATGGGGTCCAGGGTATGTTTGTGTTTCCACAGATGCAGGGGACCAGTGGATTCCCATTAAAAGAATCAGAACAGAAATGCATGAATGGCAAATGAGAGAATTAAAGTATTGTCAATGATGTAACCAATTGAAGAAATTAAAAAGTGAGGCTAAAATATGTGTTTGGAAAATGTTTTTAGGGTATTAAAGTTTCAGGTTCAAATGTGACAAATTTGTGAAAGTACCAGCTTTGACTCAAAAGTATTTAAGGACCAAAAGGTTTATTTAACTATTGTTGTGGGTAGCATAAGGGGGTGGGAGATTAGCAGCAACAGCAACAATAGCCACATGAGCCGATAAGTAGTAAGGAAAGGTATGGGTGTAGGTGTAGGTGTAAGAGATGTTACCTGGAGGAATCACACTACACAAAAGCAAGCTGATCTTCCAAAGGAAGATGAGCAACTCAACTGAGGAAAGGTGAGCTTTTAAAGGGAGAGGAAGATGAGGGACTCATAGATGGGATGGCAGTAGCTCAAAAACTTAATCCTTTTAGTCTAAGGCAGAGATCCATTGTTTTATTGGTAGGGTTTATCTTGTGCTGGGGCAGGGATTTAGAGGGAGTCCTTGCCAGGGAGGAGGAAGGCACCTTATTAAAAATTCAGTGACTTGATCTAAATAGTTTAGACAATGGAATGGGGGTCAGTGTTAATACCAACTCAGTGGTTATTTGTCATGGTTAGTGCAGAGGGAACAGATTAGTTATAAAACATATTTCTCTGTCCAATATTGCCTCTTTTCTTGAAGTCTATAGGCAACTAACAAGCTAGGGCAAAACTACTGACCTGGAACAATTTGAGTTTAAAACTTAGTGATGGCTTATATGCCTATAATGATAGGCATATAAGGACCAGTCTTGCAAAATATGGAGGGCTTCCTTATGAAGTTGGCTATGAAATGGTGAATGTATTTTTCTGATCTCAGTAACTCATGAAAATAATCTGCTAAAGAGTATATGAATGAATGAATGATGAAGCACATTATTAAGTACTATTAAGTACTATGACCATCTCTGGCCATAGGAATCATTGTCATTTGTTCATTCATCCTTGTTAATTGGATTTAAGGGAGGGCATTATGCAAATCACCAGCCTCACTCTCTTCTCCGGGGTCAACTGGGTCCTGTGATAAGATATAGATCAGGAAAAGTAGAGATGTCCTAGGATGCAGTGGGAGATCTTGACCCAGGTCTCAGTTTGTTTGAGGCAACACCCATTCAGTGATTAAGGCTATATAAGAAATGAGGCAAAGAATGTCTCTTTTGCCAATTTAAAAATAATCAGTCTGGGTGGAAAAGATCCTCAGGATTTCTGGTCAAACAGGTTTGCTGTTTGCATTTACCTGGCGGCATCAAAATGAAAATGATGACCAAGTTAGGCTTGGTCAGGGACCTTTGGTGACAATCAGTGTACATCAGAGTGATTTGGGTTTAAGGCAAGGTCAAGTACCTCCATATGAATTCCAATGGACTTTTCCCAAAGTCTGTTTTTTTCCCCAGTGCTGTATTTCAAAAAATCATAAATGAAGCTAGTTGGGGCAAAAGAGTTTATTGTCTTATTTTTTTTTTAATGATAGACTAAATAATTAGGGGAGAGAAGAAAATTGGCACACAAAATCTCAAGATATCTTGTGGGGTTTCAATAATCAAAATTTATATTCCTTTGGGAACAGCACCCACAGTTAAGGATATGATTCTAAACCAAATCAAGTTTAGAGACATGGCCATCAGTCCTGATTCCAAGGAGCCAACAAATGTGGCTGGATTAGGACTGTTTTATAATACAGGAATCAGCACTAATGTCTACTTATTCTGATAAGAAGAGGGTTCCTACAGTCTGAGACATAACCTCATCACCAAAGTCAAGTATGCTATAGAGCTTTTAATAACTTCAGGCCTCCCCCACACAGGGGAACAGCTGGCCTCCTCTCACTCCTCATTCTTACAGGGAAATTTGCTTTGTGATTCCTTGAGTAGTCAGAGACTATTGTTTCTAAATGCTTATCTCCAGATGCTTTTTGGGTAATCATGGTTTCAGCCTCTACCTGGTTATTACTGCTGTTATTTTAACACTATTGTTGCTTGGATTTCTTTTGTGTTAGTTATGAAAGAAGTCTGTGTAGGTTAAATAGCATTTAGGCCCACCAAACTTTTTACTACCCTTCAAAATTGGTTTCAACTCCACCCACATTAACCTAGGCCACCTACAATCCCACCACACCCTCAGCCCCTCCTCACTTCACAAAGTTTAATGGGCCAGTGGTGTTTGTAGCAAACATACTCTGAGCTTGTTCCTTAGTTCCAAGGTCTTGGAAAGTCTAGGTAAAAGAAGAATAAAAAGGATATTTTTTCTTTTCATTTCTTATCTCTCCCCCCTTCCTTTTGCTTTCTATTCTATTACATTCTAATCTATTTTATTGCAACCTGATCTACTTTAAACCTGTGACCAAAAACATAAATATTAGGTGAAATTATGACATTTATGACTTTTGTCTTTAAGAGCTCTTAGTTTTTCATACCTGTGCCCTTTTGCTCTTTAGTGATTCCAGGTGAAAATAATCTGGTGATTTTCTTCCTTTCCCTCAGGCATCTACCTTTCTCTTTTTGCCAATCTACAGATTTAATGTTACTTGTTTATATTACATATGTGTAGCTCTCACTACCTCAAGAGAAAGCAGTAGCATGTTAAACATGAACATCAATATTGACTTTTGTTTAAGTTTTAAAGGAAGATTCACTTTGGGATGTCATTAAACTAGAAGGATTCTAGAATGGCAATTTAGTTTCCCTAAGATCCTGCAGAACTGGATCCATTCTGCCTGTCAGGAAACCTTTATTTTAAGATTTCTAAGACTTTCTTTGATTTGATTTGATTATTCAGTATGTACTATTGTTCATTTGGGGCACTGAATTAAAAGACTTCCCAAGAATCACATAGCTACTATGTATCAAAGGCAAGATATGATCTCAGTTCTTTCTGACTCCAAGGTCACTTTTTACTGCAGCAGGTTTTTCTCCATATTTATATAGCATTTTCAAATTTATAAAATGAATTCCTTGCAACAATTTTATGAGATAGGTATTATTCTCATTTTACAGATGGAGGAACTGAGTCTCAGAATGTTTTAGTGACTTGTCCAGGATGGTGTATGACTTGTAAGTATTAAAAATAGTATGTATATTGTATGGATGGTATGCTAGTGTAAACGGAATCAATAGGGTTTTTGCCTTAGTTCTACATTGATTGATGGTGTGACTCTGCATTTCAGTTTGATTATATATAAATGGAGTCAAGGTTAGGGTTTAACTTAATTCAATGTATTGCTTGGTCATAGATGTATAGAGATACTACTTACTATAGCTTGTTATGATTGGTTAATTCATTTAATGTCTCTCTCTGCCTCAATTTTCTCAATTATGAAATTATGGATTTAGAGTAGGTGATTTCTAAATTCCTTTTTAACTAAAAGAAATCCTGCTTTTATGATCTGTTAAATGCCCTAGTCTACTTTCTTATATGTGGGAGTAGGTGGTTTCTAAGAAGACCACATGAAACAGATTGGTTGGTACAGCATAAAAAAACCTCCTTTTCTCTTTTTTTTTAGTTTTTTACAAGGCAATGGGGTTAAGTGGCTTGCCCAAGGTGACACAGATAGGTAATTATTAAGTGCCTGAGGCCAGATTTGAACTCAGATATCCACTGTGCTACCTAGCTCCCCCAACACCTCCTTTTTTCCTCAGAATTATGTTACTATATAAAGAATAGTATATATTGAAAATAAAAATGACACTTTATCTTTCTACTTCCCAGGGCTATTGTGAAGAAAAAAACGAGATCAAAGATGGCAAAGATCTTTGACAATAAAAAACACTATCATATATTTGTTGATGATGAATAACTATAGGTTGTTTCTTTTCAAAAGTTGGAATATATTATTGAATTTGAAGGTGACATGAAGCTGAGAGGGATTGCTAACATGTTGAATGAGAGAATTAGGATTCACAGAGATCTCAAGAGGGTAGACCAATGGACTGACTAAAATTAAATCAGTTTTATTTTTAATATCTGGAATAGATAAATGCAAAATTCCTCACTTAGGTTTAAAAAAAATCACTTGTATAAGTACAGGATTTTGAAGGCACATGTATTTGGAAAAGATCTGAAACTTTGACCTATGCTCAACAGCAGTCAGCAGTGATACAGTAGTCAAAAAATTGTAGTGACTTTGAAGTGCTGTAGTATTTATAATTATTGTGATGAAGGTGATTAACCCACTATTATCCAACTTGATCATACCATATCTGGAGTTTTAGGTTTAATTCTGTTGATCACATTTTGGAAAGAACACTGCTATATCAAGGGAAAGGGGTGGATAGAACACTGGGCTTAACACTTCATGTTTTAACTTTTAATGTGTATATGATCTCTGACAAATCAATCTTTTTATCTATAAACTCAGTGATGGGTTGGACTCAATAATCTTTAAGGTACTTCTCAACTCAAAATTAATGATTCTATGCTTCAGATTTTCCACCTGGACACCTCAAAAACCTCTCCACTTGGTAGTTTACTCCAGTCTTGGATTCCACTTAGAAGCACTCTGCATCTTTGTGGACCTTCCTTCATGATTGGCTATTTTCACCCAGGACCTCTATTTTAAGGGAAATGCCTAAGAAATGCCTAGGCTCCCATGTTTTAATTCATTCCAGACTGCACTGCTGACTCCTGTTGGAATTTCTCTACAGTCTACTCAACTATGGCAGTCTCATCTCCCTACCTTCTAGCTTTCTATCTTCCTTTGTGTTTTGTGTTTCCCCATTACAAGTTCCTTGAGAGCAGAAGTTGTTTTACTCTTTGTAATTGCATCTCTAATGCTTAGCACAGTACCTGGATCATAAAGTAAGCACTTAATAAATGTTTCCTGACTTGAATGTTTCTTGACTTTAAATAAAGTGAGAAGAGCTAGGCTTATACCAGAGGAGGATTAATTGAAGCATTAGGAGATTTTTAGTCTGGAGAAGAGAAGGCTTGTTAGAGGGACATTGTAATTGTTTTTAATTATTTAAAGAGAAAAGAATAAGAGACAGAAGGTAAAAGTTGCAAAGGAAAAGATGTTTTTACTTGATATAAGGAAAAGCTTCCCAATATATAGAGCAACCTTCCCAACATAGTAGTGTCATTCTCTTTCTTAGAAGTTAGTAAGTTGGCCATCAATGGAGCTCTTCAACTACATATTTGATGACCCTTTATTTGAAATATTGTGGATGAAATTCCTACTCAAATATAGATTATAATAAATTATCTCAAAAATACATTCCAATCTGAGAATCTATTTTTCTATGGTATCTCTCATACTCACTTACCAAGTTTATTCATATATTCATTTCTTCCCAAAGAAATCAGTATCATTAGGAATTTATTAGATGGTTATTCCATTCATGCCAGATGTTATTTCAACACCGTAGAGTTTCTGATATTCCCATAGAATTACACCCATGGCTTTAACATCAGATACCATGTTCCCAGAAACTCATCCCTGACTTTACCCACCATGGTTTAACCATTTGATCCCTGTTCTTTCACATAGACTATGGAGAATAGAAAACAATGCTTGGTCTAGAAACAGTGCTTATAGATACTTTTATATTTTGCCTCCCTTAGTTGTTCCTGACCCATTTAAAACATTCCTAGGAGGGAATCTCCCACAGCAGATCACTCACAAGTTATAATCTAGATTATTTTTCAAAGTAAATAAAAAGTGGCAACTCAAAGCTCTTCAGACTTTAATATATTTCAGAATTTTAGAACCAGACAACATCTTAGAGATCATAAAGATCATAAAATTTGAACTTTCACTGTCATCTAGTCCAATAAGGAAACTGAAACCCAGCATTGTTAAATGGTTTCTACCCAAAAAACAATAGCAGGGATAGGACCAGAAACCATTTCTCCTGACTGTTCAATGTCCCTTCTACAAAAAATGTTATTTTGATATTTGATCCAGAAAACAAATCATCCAATTGAGTGTACAAAGGTTTCAATCATTCTTGCTTGACAGTGGTCCTTTGTTCCCCCTCCTCTCCTACAAGGACCAGAATCCTAGAAGAAAAGAACTCTCCCAGTGCACTGCCCAGAAGTGTGGCCTTCCTTCCGGAGTTTCAACAGATGACACCCAAATGTAATTGTTATCCAGATTCCCTGCATGCCTGAGAACAGATGGAAGGTCTGAAGAGGACTCCTTCATGGAATTTTGGGAAAACCTATTAAAGGAGGGGAGTAAACTGTGTTGAAACAGGTTAGCTAGAAACACCAAAAGCAATGACAATCTTCTGGGATCTTAAAAAGGAAAGAAATTGGTGTGTTTTGGCACAATTCATTATGATTTGGAATAAAGTAAAATAAACCTCCCACTCATGCCTTGATCCCCCACAACCCCCGCCTCGGCTGACTCCTTCCAATCGCCAGTTTTAAATTTCATCTATCATTCAAGACCATATGTGGAAATTCTGATCACTGACATTTTTATTTTTATCTCCTAGACTGAAAAAGCTTGTCTCTTTTCCAAATGGTCTTATTAAAGAGGCACAAGTTGACTCCAAATGTGCTGCAGGCAGAATGGTGACAAGCAGAGTGAGGGAACTCTGGGAGGGAGAGGGCGAGTATTGAACAGCAAGTTCTGACATGTACCCAAGCCTCCACTGGAAGGTGTGTTGTTCATTCACAAAGTCTTTGCTGTCTCTGGCCTCCTCCTGAACAATGTGGATGCCTTTGACTTAGGCAACATGCCCCATCCTTTCCCCCTCCAACAATGGGATTGTTCTCTTGCAATGGAGGATTTAAAGGCAAATGAAAT
This sequence comes from Macrotis lagotis, assembly GCF_037893015.1. Taxonomy (NCBI): domain Eukaryota; kingdom Metazoa; phylum Chordata; class Mammalia; order Peramelemorphia; family Peramelidae; genus Macrotis; species Macrotis lagotis. The sequence continues at coordinate 199,209,222 of NC_133664.1, read as the reverse complement.
CGTTGTTTACAGAGATCTCCCCTTGATTTTTTTTTTTTTGGCATTGCATATCCTGATTACTTTCCATCTGGAAATCTGTTTTTGAGTGATCAAGAGAGAACATAGTGATCATTAAGGGCATTTATGGACTATATCAGATCAAATCAAGTTACCTAATCTTATTTATCAGAGGTGGTTGCTATAAAGAAAAGAGGAATACCACAAATTGAGATGACAATTTCATTAGGGCTTTTAACAAAAAATTTTATCACACCAAACCCTTCTGGACAAAATGATGAAATATGATTTGTTTGATCATTCAGTTAGGAGGACTCCTGGCTGGTTGAACAACTATGGCCAAATAATGTTATTTGAGTGACATCAACAGGAAGGGAAGCATGTAATGGCAGTCTATGACACTGATTCTTATCCCATTCAGATGGTGGGTTAATCAATTGTATGAATAAAACAAAGCTACAAGAAAAAACTACTAGATTAGAAAACATAATCTTAATTCAAAATAGGGTTTGATAGACTGGAGTGACAAACTATAACAATTGTGAATTTGTAAACATTCCATTGTTATAAATATATATATATATATATATATATATATATATATATATATATATATCACTTGCCCGTATTTGTGAATAGATGAATCACAATGATTTGGCATAGATGGAAGACTAGGCATTTAGTTGATTCTTATTGATGTTCTCTCAATTATCTTTTTTTCAATATTAACAAAGACCAAGATCTTTTCCACCTATTATCTTCCCTTCCATGTGGTTTCTTGTATAATCAGTTCCTAAATGCCCTCACAATAGTACTGCCTCCAGCAAGGCTTTCCTCCAAATAAACTTGGACCAATTTGGTACTCTTTCTTGACTTAGCTCATCTTATTGTTATTTTTACATCCTCATAAGCACATTTGACACATTCATGTTAGAGTCCAAGTATGAGGTTTCACTGGACTTGTTAGAGAAAAGAGTTTATTATAATAACTTTTTACAAATTGTTTCCATTTTTTTACATTTTTAATATTCCTTCCATTTCTATCCATAAGTGCTCTTGGAAAGACTTTTCTTAGTTGGGCCTGTTGACAAGGTTTCTTTGAATTATTTTTAATCTTTTATTATTTATCTCTGCTTTATGAGATGGTCCTGCCCATAACTGTCCATTATTCTTCTTCATATCTGTGGTGGCAGAGGCAAGATGATGGAGTACAGGCAGCAATCCAGTTGAAATGTCTCCAAATGCCCCTTGAAGCAAGTGTAAAAACAAACTCCTCAAATAAAATTTTGAACCTGAAGAGACATCAAAAGATCAAAGTGAGATATTTTTCTTAGCCTAAGAAAACTTGGGAGATTGGAAGGGGAAGTTTGTGTCAACAGGATAGGACTACTGGTAAACTTTAGTGGTGATTGATATAGTAGTGGCAGCAGTAGCAACAGCTTCAGGAGCTCTCATTCCAGAGTTGGTAAAGGGGCTTAGATAACTGATCAGAAAGATTAGAGGGGACCCTTTGCTGGCACTGGGTGCAGCTAATGTTGATTGGCAACTCCACTGCCTATAAACTGTTGAGTGTTGTAATTCCAGGGTAGAGAGGAAGGTTAGAGCTTAAGGCTGAAAGAGAACAGTGGTCGTTCCTTATCCACCCTGGGTAAAGACTAGAGTGCAGACAATACTTTCCCTAGATTACATTACCTTGGCTCTGAAAATAGCAGCACAAAAAAGCCTGAAACTTGGGATATTGTTTGCCTGCCCTTGGGACATTGCAGAATCCAACTTTAACATGAAATTTAAAGTTTAAAAAATAGCCTGGAATATGGGCAAATGACAACAACAAAATATAGACCATAAAAAGCTACTCTGCTGGCAGGCAAGACCAAGACATAATCTCTGAAAAAAGACAGCAATGTGAAAACAGCTACAAGCAAGGCCGCAAAGAAAAATGATGATTGGTCCAAAACCATAAACATTTCTAGAAGAGTTAAGGAAAGTCATAAAAGAGTCATAGAAGAAAAGAAATGAGAATGATGCAAGAAAATTATAAAAAGGTACAAAAGGCTTTATTAAAAAAGGCCCCCAAAATACTGAAGAAACTAGCACTTAAAAAAGAGAATTTGTCTGATGGTCAAAGAAGCACAAAAATTTACTGAAGAAAAGAATCCTTAAAAAAGCAGAATAGGTCAAATAGAAGAAGAGGTATAAAGCTCCAAAAAGAAAATCATTCCTTAAAAATTATTATCAGGACTTCCAGCCAAGAAAGCAGAGAGAAGACAGGCACTGTACTAAGGTCTCCTGATCTTCCCTCATATATATATAATATGAAGCAAACCTCTTAATGGAAATCTGATTGACAAAACCCAGAAAAAGAAGCTAGGAGAAGAACATCTACCTCAAAGTTAGTCTTCCTGCCAGAAAGAGTGAGGGCCAAACTAGCCTAGGATCAGCAGCAGATGCATTGACTGTGGGGCCTCAGTCTGAGAGCCAACTGGGGAGTGGAGGTGTTGGTTATGAGACTGATGAGACAGGCAGGGCTGGAGGGCAAGTTCTAGCATGGAGTGTGACTGGACATCAATCCTCTGGGCTCCTCTGGTCTGGAGGACATCAGACTCCATACCTTCATTTCAGCGGAACCCTCTTCCTGAACAAACACAATTACAGTCCATCTGCCCGCTGCCCCCCCCCCCCCCTGCCCCAGACTCAGACATAGGCAGCAGAGAACACCCACAGCTGGTGAATAGGGAGAGGAATTACCTTGCCCTGGGCATAGCCCACATTATTCAAAGATAAAAGTAGCACTGTCCATACATGCCAGGCCAAGGGAAAAGGCCTCAACTCAAGGTCACAGACACTTTAGAGAAAGCAAACAGAACCCCCTACTGGCCAGCCCACTTGGAGTTACTAATTACAGTGAGTAAATCCTCCAGGGATCCAACACCAAATCTCTGTGAACCAGCCCCTCCCCCAACACAAGATCTTAGGAAAATGATAAAAGGCCAGCAGAAAGGGAGGTCCATAGAAGAATTGCTAGAAGGTAAAGACTGTAACATTCTCTGAGGAGAATGTGATATGGGCTCCAGCACAGAAAGACTTCCTTGAAGAAAGCAAGAAGGAGTTTAAAAATTAATTGGAAAATTTGTGAAACCAAAGAGAAGATTAACACCTTACAACAAGAAAACAAATCCTTGGAAAATACAACTGGACAAATTTAAAAAGACAATAATTCTCTCAAAAACTCAATTGGTCAAATGGAAAACTCTTTCAAAAATAGAATTGACCAATTGGAAGAGTTCCAAAAGGTAAATGAAGAAAATTCTTTGCTAAAAAAAAATGGAGTCTTTGGAAACTAATGAATTCATGAGGCAAGAATCTGTTAAAATCAAAAATGTAAAAAAAAATAGAAGAAAATATAAAATACCTCATCAGCAAAATGACTGACCATGAGAATAGATTGAGGAGATATAACCTATGAATTATTGGTCTTCCTGAAAACATTGAAGAGAGGAAAAAAAACCTGGATTTGATATTATAGGATTTAGTGATGGAAAATTGCCGATATCATGGAACCAGAGGGCAAAGCAGTTATTGAAAGAATACATTGATCCCCTCCAGAAAGGGAACCCAAAATGAAAATGCCAATGAATAATGTGGCCAAATTCCAGAACTATCAGAAAAAAAGAGAAAATCCTGCAAGCAGTCAGAAAGAAACACTATAGATACCAAGGAGCAACAGTAAAGATTACACAGGAACTGTCTGAATCAACATGAAGGGAATGAAGGGCCTGGAATGTGATATTCTAAAAAGCAAGGAAACTGGGAATGCAGCCAAGAATTCATTATCTGGCAAAACTGAGCCTCTTCTTCCAGGGCAAAAGGTGGGCATTTAATGAAATAGGAGACTCCCAACTTTTCCTGATGAAAAGACTAGAGCTTAATAGAAAATTTGGACATTGAAGAGGAGACTTAAAAGACACATGAAAAGGTTTAAAAAAGGGTCAAAGGAAAAAAACTGCTATCCAATAAGATGAAACTGGCTTTAACCTTCCCTGGGAGAAAGACTCTAATAACTTGAGAATTGTAATTCTATTAGAGAGAATATAGTTAGTCAGAAGTGATGGACACTCATGACTTTTCTGTGACTCAGATAGAATGATTTAAAAACAATACCTCCCTAAAAAAGGGGGACAGTAGAGAGATGGGAAGATGGAGGAGATTGAATGGGGGTAAATCTCATTATGCTAAGAGGTATAAAGGACTTATTGCAGTAGAGGGGAAGAAGGGAAGAGATGAGAACCACCTGAATCTTATTCTCATCCGATTTGGCTTAAAGTAAACCTACATACATACACTCAGTTAAGTTAAGAAACTTACCTTACTTTTCAAGTATTAAAAGGTGGAAAGGGTAGGGCAGAGGAAAAGGGGAACCACCAGAAGGAAGGGAAGTAAGAAGGGGAAAAGGGAAAGGTGAAAGAAAGAGGATGGAGGGTTGGATATAGGACAACAAACACACTGAAGGTGGTGGTATTCAGAAACAAAATACTGGGGAATATGGATAAAGTGAAAAAAGTAGAAAAATACAAACAGAGGGAAGATAACATGGAGGTCAATAAAGAGTTAGTAATTACAACTTTGAATGTGAATGGGATGAACTCTCCCTTAAAACATAAACAACAGGGCAACTTGGTGGTACAGTGAACAGAGCACCAGCCCTGGATTCAGGAGGATATATATATATATATATATATATATATATATATATATATATATATATATATATACACACATATATGTATATATATATATACATGAAGAGAGAGAGAGAGAGTAAAGGTAAAAGGTTGGAGCAAATATATTTTGGTTTAGCTGATGTGAAAAAAGCTAGGTAGCAATCCTTATCTGAAAGCAGCTGCAAAAATAGATAGCATTAAAAGAGATAAGGAAGGAAACTATATCCTCCTAAAAGGTCTCATAGATAATAAAGTAATTTCTATAGTAAATAGCTATGTACCCAATGGCATAGCATCCAAATTCTTAGAGGAGAAGTTGAAGGAGTTACAGAAAGACATAGACTGCAAAACTCAGCTAGTGGGAGACCTCAACCTCCCACTTCAGATTTAGATAAATCTAACCATAAAATAAAAAGGAGGAAGTTACGGAGTTAAATAGATTGTTAGAATTTAATGGGGACAGAAAGGAATATACTTTTTTTCTGCAATATATGGCACTTATACAAAAATTGACCATGTACTAGGGCATAAAAACCTAATGATCAATTGCAGAAAGGCAGAAACAGTGAATACATCTTTCTCAGATCATAAGGCAATAAAATTCACATGCAATATTGGGCCAGGGAGATATAGACCCAAAACTAATTGGAAACTAAATAGCCTCATTTTAAAGAATTAGTAGATCAAACAAAAAAATTACAGATATAATTATTTTATCCAAGATAATGACAATAATGAAACAACATACCAAAACCTATGGGATACACTTAAGGTGGCTGTTAGGGGATATACTATACCTTGAAATGCTTACATGAATAAATTAGAGAAAGAGGACATCAATGAACTAAATAGGCAACTAAAAAAATTAGAGAAAGGACAAATTAAAAATCCTCAATTAAATGCCAAACTAGAAATTCTAAAAACTAAAGGAGAAATTAATAAAATCAAAAGCAAGAAAACTATTGAACTAATAAATAAATCCAAGATTAGTTTTATGAAAAAAAACAATAAAATTGATAAACCTCTGGTCAATTTTATTAAAAAAAGAAAGAAGAAAACCAAATTGATAGTATCATAAATAAAAAAGGTGAACTCACCACCAATGAGGAGGAAATTAAAGAAATAATTCAGAATTATTTTACCCAACTCTATGCCAATACATTTGATAATCTAAATGAAATGGATGAATATTTACAAAATTTAAAAAATTTTGGCTCAGTTCTCTGTATATTTTAGAAATGAATCCTTTGTCAAAAATATTAGTTGTAAAAATTATTTCTCAATTTGCTACATTTCTTTTGATCTTGGATACAGTGGTTTTATGTGAATGGGATTTCTCTTTCTAGCTCTTCCTGCTGTATCTTGCTAGTCATATTTATTTACAAAAATATAAGTTGGCCAGGTTAAATGAAGAGGAAATTGAATACCTAAATAACCCTATCTCATAAAAAGAAATTCAACAAGCCTTTATTGAACTCCCTAAGAAAAAATCTCCAGGGTCAGATGGATTCACAAGTGAATTCTATAAACATTCAAGAAACAAGCAGTTTCTTAAAATTTCCCCCTAATCTTGCTTCACTCCCCCCACGCCCAAAGAAGGAAATCTGTTAGTCTTTACATTGTTTCCATAGCATACATTGATCTAAGTTGAATGTGATGAGAGAGAAAGATCATATCTTAATGAAGAAAAATAATATATAAGAGATAGTAAAATTACATAATAAGATGACAGTTTTTTTTTGGTCTTTGTTGAAACACCATAATTTTTTCTCTGGATACAGATAGGCTAACAGTATCCCTGATTGTTGTACTGATAGAATGAGCAAGTCCATCAAGATTGATCATTACCTCATGTTGCTGTTAGGATGTACAATGTTCTTCTGGTTCTGTTCTTCTCATTCGCTATCAGTTCATGGAAATCCTTGGATGAGTTCACAGCTCCATCAACAATGTATTAGTGTCCCAAATTTCGTTCCAACATTGATCATTGTCCTTTCTTGTCATATTGGTCAGTTTGAGAGGTGTGAGGTGGTATCTCAGAACTATTTTACTTTGCATTTCTCTAATAAATAGTGATTTAGAGTAATTTTTCATATGACTATGGATCACTTTGATTCCTTCATCTGCAAATTGCCTTTGCATAGCCTTTGATCATTTATCAATTGGGGAATGGCTTGTTTTTTTGAAAATTTGACTCAGTTCTCTGTATATTTTAGAAATGAGACCTTTGTCAGAAATGCTGGTTGTAAAATTTTTTTCCCAATTCACTACATTTCTTTTAATCTTCATTACAGTGATTTTGTCTGTGTAAAAGCTTTTTAATTAAATGTAATTAAAATTATCTAGTTTGTTTTAAATGATGTTTTCCATCTCTTCCTTGCTTATTTCCATTTCCATACATCTGATGAGCAAACTACTTCTTGATCTTCTAGTTTGCTTATAATATTATTTTTTGTCTTAATTCTGTATCCATTTTGATCTTATCTTGGTAAAGGATGTGAGGTGTTGGTCTAATCTAAGTTTCTTCCACATTATCTTCCAATTGTCCAAACAGTTTTTATTGAAGAGAGAATTTTCATCCCAATAGCTGAACTCTTTGGGTTTATCAAACACCAGATTACTATAATCATTTCCTGCTATTGCACCTAATCTATTCCACTCTATTTCTTAGCCAACAACAGAGAGTTTATAATATAATTTTTATAATATATGAATTTTAGATATAGCAAGGCTAAACTACCTTCTTTTGCACTTTTTTTTTCATTGAATCAATCCCTGAAAATTCTTGACTTTTTCTTTCTCCATATGAATTTACTTAAAACTTTTTCTAACTCATTAAAGCAATTTTTTGGAATTTTGATTTTTTAGGGTTCTAAACAAGTAGTTTAGTTTTGGTAGAATTGCTATTTTTATTATATTAGCTCAACCTTTCCATGAGCAGTTGATGTATGTTTAATTATTTAAACCTGATTTTATTTTTGTGATGTGTTTTTTAATTGTTTTCAAAAAGTTTTTGAGTCTGCCTTGGTAGATAGACTCCTTATATTGTCTGAGGTTGTATTGGTCTGAGGTTATATTGTCTGAATGGGATTTCTCTTTCTAGCTCTTCCTGCTGTATCTTGCTAGCCATATTTAGAATTGTTAGGTTTTTTTAGGTTTTTTTAGGGGGGGTTTTGGCAAGGCAAATGGGGTTAAGTGGCTTGCCCAAGGCCATACAACTAGGTAATTATTAAGTGTCTGAGACTGGATTTGAACTCAGGTACTCCTGACTCCAGGGCCGGTGCTTTATCCACTATGCCACCTAGCTGCCCCTAGAATTGTTGAGGATTTATGAGGGTTTATTTTATATCCTATGAATTTACTAAAGTTGCTAATTATTTCTATTTGTTTTTTAGACGATTTTTTGGGGATTCTCTAGGTATACAATCATATCATCTGTAAAGAGTGAGAGTTTTGTCTCTTCCTTCCCAATTCTAATTCCTTCAATTTCTTTTTCTTCTCTTATTGCTGAAGCTAAGATTTCTAATACTATATTGAATAATAGTGGTGATAATGGGCATCTTGTTTCACCCTGATCTTAATGGGAATGCCTCTAGCCTATCCCCATTGCATATAATGCTTGTTGATAGTTTCAGATAAATACTGCTTATTATTCTAAGGAACAATCAATTTATTCATATGCTCTCTAGTGATTTTAGTAGAAATAGGTGCTGCATTTTGTTAAAAGCTTTTTCAGCATCTATTGATGTAATCATATGATTTCTGATAGGTTTGTTATTTATATAATTAATTATACTAAGTTTTCCTAATATTGAACCAACCCTGAATTCCTGGTAAAAATCCTACTTTGTCATAATGCAGGATCCTAGTGATAACTTGTTGTAATAGTTTGCTAAGATTTTATTCAAGATTTTTGCATCTATTTTTATCAGGGAGATAGGCCTATAATTTTCTTTTTCAGTCTTAACTCTTCTTGAATTAGGTATCAGCACCATATTGCTGTCATAGAAAGAGTTACGCAGAGGTTCACCTTCAATATTTTTCCCAAGGAATTTATCAAGAATTGGAACCAGGGTGGCTAGGTGGTGCAGTGGATAGAGCACCAGCCCTAGAGTCAGGAGTACCTGAGTTCAGCCACAGACCCTTAATAATTACTTAGCTGTGTGGCCTTGGGCAAGCCACTTAACCCTATTGCCTTACAAAAACTAAAAAACAAAAAGAATTGGAACCAATTGTTACTTAACTGTTAGAATTCACTTGTGAATTCATCTGGCCCTGGAGATTTTTTCTTAGGGAGTTCAGTAATGGCTTATTGAATTTCTTTTTATGAGATAGGGTTGATTTATATATTTAATTTCCTCTTCAATTGACCTTTGCAACTTATATTTTTTTAAATATTCATCCATTTCATTTAGATTATTAAACTTATTGGTATAGAATTGGGTAAAATAATTCCGAATTATTACTTTAATTTCCTCCTCATTGGTATCCAGTTCACCTTTTTCATTTATGATACTAGCAATTTAGTTTTCTTCTTTTTTTAATCAAATTGACCAGAGGTTTTTCAATTTTATTGATATTTTTATTATTTTATTATCAATATTTCATAAAACCAATTGGTTTTATTTATTAGTTCAATAGGTTCTTGCTTTTGGTTTTATTAATTTCTAATTTGGCATTTAATTGGGGATTTTTAATTTGTCCTTTCTCTAATTTTTTTAGTTGTGTATTTAGTACATTGATATCCTCTTTCTCTAATTTATTCATTTAAGTTTTTAAAGATATAATATATCCCCTGACACCTTAAGTGTATCCCATAGGTTTTGGTATGTTGTTTCATTATTATTATGTGATGGAATTCTATTGTTCTATTAGAAACCAGGAGGGATGGGAATTCAGGGAAGCCTGGAAGGATCTGCATGAACTGATGCTGAGCAAGATGAGCAGAATCAGAAGAATATTGAACAACTTAAAAGCAACATGAGGATGATGGTCAACCTTTGTGGACATGTTCATTCCATCAGTGAAACAATCAGGCACAATTTTGGGGTATCTGTGATGGACAATACCATCTGTATCCAGAAAAAGAATTGCGAAGTTTGAACAAAGACCAAAGATGATTACCTTTAATTAAAAAAAATTATTATATTATGTAATTTTGCTATCTTTTATACTTTATCTTTCTTCCTTAAGGATATTATTCTCTCTCCTAACATTCATCTTAGATCAATGTATACCAGGGAACCAATGTAAAGACTAAACAGACTGCCTTCTTTGGGGGTTGGAGGGAGGGAAGCAAGATTAAGGGGAAAAATTATAAAATTCAAAATAAATAAAATCTTTTTTTTCCAAAAATTACTATTGGGAAATGGAAGTTTATTATTATGAAATATCAAGAACAAAAAGAAAAAAATCTGTAAAACAAAGTCAAAAGAATGGAAAATAGAAGAAAAGTAAAATATCTCATCATAAAAATAACAGATGATCTAGAAAACTGACAGAAGAGTGATAATTTAAGAATTATTGGATTACCTGAAAGTCATTATCAAAGAAAGTACCTAGACCTATAAATCAATAAATTATCATGGAAAACTGCTCTAAAATCCTAGAACAAGAGAGTAAATTCAAAATGAAAAGAATTCATAGATCCGAAAATGAAAATTCTCAAGAACACTATAGCTAAATTCCAGAGCTACCAGGTCAAAGAGAAAATATTTCAACCAACCAGAAAAAAGCCATTGAGATACAGTCATGGTCAGGATTACATCAAATTAGGGAGTATCTGTCACTTTTTGAATTACTTCATTTCAGAGCTCCCTTTTTATAGGTAATCAGAGAAATAAATTCCTACTCTTTGAAATATCTTCCTCTCTCATATTGTCAAGAGAAAACTTTACATTTTATGCAGCAGTAACAGAATATGAACAATATTGACTTTTCAGTTAACCCTTTAAGACCTTGGTTCTGTTATTTGCCACTTCTGTGATTTCATCAAATTGGTTGGAGAAAGAAAAAAATATCTTGATGAATTGCCATCTAAAACATATATACATATATAGCTATATATAGCTATATATATATAGATAGATAGATAGATAGATATCTTAGACTATGATTTTATTACTCTCTGCTTTCTTGAATTTTTTTTCTTGAGAATTTTTGGATGTCTGAACATTATATATCCTTAGTACTCTATAACTACCTTATAGGGTAAAAGTACTTAACTGTGTGTGTTTGTGTGTCTGTATGTGTGATGGACCCATTTGCCATACTGATGATGCTTATGATCATGCTTTCAGAATAATACTTTACAATGAATAAAATGAAATGCAAAGGATTATAAAGGAACCCAATTACATTAAAATATAGGTATACAATTTTTTTAAATTCATAGATGTCAGGTTAAGAACCTCTGCTCTATGACATCTATAATTAAATATAATTTTATTTCTCTTCTGTCCTTTTCACTTTAAAATCCTTTTAGTTAGTTTTCTAAGATAGCAGGTAAAAATATTCTTTTCATTCCTTGCTAGGTATACTCCATCCCTGGCCCAGAACCAGATATTCCTATATTTTAAGCTGTGGTTGAGAAATAACATACCAGAAACCATCAGAAACCATCTTAATCAATTAAACCACTTCCCAAATTTATTTTAATTGTATTTTTTCCTTGCCTTTGATGAACAATAGTGAATGAAATGCCACAAATGCATTTAACTCCTTCAATTTTTTTGTCCAATACTTTATAATCTTTAGTAAAGTTTTCTAGTTTTTTTTCTGTCAGTATCATTTGTGCCTCTATCAATCACCAGACATGGATAATACTCATTCACATGGGGCAGCTAGGTGACGCAGTGGATAGAGCACCGGCCTGGGAGTCAGGAGTACCTGAGTTCAAATCCATCCTCACACACTTAATAATTACCTAGCTGTGTGGCCTTGGGCAAGCCACTTAACCCCATTTGCCTTGCAAAAAACTTAAAAAAAATAATCATCCACATGAATAAGTCTTGGTAGACTTTCTAGTATGTCTTGTATACATGTCTCAAGAGGATTGCTCTCTTTCTATTATTATTAGGTTGAAAAGCAACTGCTTCAATAACCCTCAGCAGAGCCACCAACTGCAACTATTTGTCTCTTTCTCTTCTGACCCTTATTTTATAATCTTACACCTGATAACTCCTGTGAGTACACATCATCATTTCTTAGAATACAAACAGCTGTTTCTTCAGCACATTGAGTTCCCTCTTCTTTTGGAAGAATTTCATCTTTGTTTCTTAGTTCCAAATATTCAGTCATCTTTCTTCCCTTTTTTTGCACTGTGCAGTATTCTTATATTGGAAATCAAGTCACTTAAGAGCAAGTTACTTAATTTGTCTCAGTTATTTCAACTTTAAAATGGAGATATTAATAGCTCCTACCTCACTAAGTTGTGTAAAAATGGGATTTTATATATATATATATATATATATACACACATATATATTTATACATATGTGTTTATATATTTATATATGCATTTATATACATGAGGTTATATTTTGTAAATTTTAAATTGATATATGTGTTAGCTATTATCCTTCAAAATAGAATTCCTAGTGGTTCATAATCCTTCAGTCTAGCAGCAGCCTAGACTTTGTGCTTTTTTCACATATATTTAGCATTTCTATTCAAATCCTTTGGGAGAGTTCCTCTAGGATTAGGATGGCCCCTGGCTTAGGAGAACCATTTGGGAGATTTGAAATAAAGAGTAAGTTTTAGGAATAATATGCCTAGTGATATGGTTAGAATTTTTACATCCCCTCCCCACCCACTACCATTCCACCCCCATGAAAAGTGTAGGACTTACAGACTAGTTTTTTTTTCTTTTTTGCAACTGTGCTCCAAGTTACCATTGCCTATTCTTTGTGCTAAAGAAACCAAAACCCTTACAAGTTACATGAAAGAAATTTATTTTTTTGTAGTTTATTTTCTATTTTTCCATATATCTGACAGATAAACTATTCCTTGATCTCCTAGTTTGCTTTTAATATTGCTTTTTATGTCTAAATCCTGTATCCATTTTGATCTTATCTTGGGATAGGGTGTGAGGTATTAGTCTAATCTAAGTTTCTTCCATACTGACATCCAATTTTCTGAACGGTTTTTATTTAAGTGAGAGTTTTTATCCTAATAGCTGGACTCTTTGGATTTATCAAACAGCAGATTACTATAATCATTTCCTGCTATTGCACCTAGTCTATTCCACTGGTCTGCTACTCTTTTTCTTAGCCAGTACCAGCCAGTTTTGATGACTGATGCTTTATAATATAATTTTTGATCTGGTAGGGCTAAGCCACCTTCTCTTGCACTTTTTTCATTAAATCCCTGGAAATTCTTGACTTTTTATTTCTCCATATAAATTTACCCACAATTTTTTCCATCTCATTAAAGTAATTTTTTGGAATCTTGATTGGTAGGGCACTAAACTTTAATTTTGGTAGAATTGTCATTTTTATTATATTAGTTTGGCATATCAATGAGCAATTGATATTTGCCCAGTTATTTAAATCTGATTTTATTTGTGTGAGACATGCTTTGTAATTGTTTTCAAAAAGTTTCTGAGTTTGCCTTGGCAGGCTGACTCCCAGATATTTTATATTGTCTGAAGTTACTTTGAATGAGATTTCTCTTTCTAGCTCTTTCTGCTGCCTCTTGCTAGTTTTACATATATATATATATATATATATATATATATATATATATATATATACATATATATATAATATGTACATATATATATATATATATATATATATATATATATAAATGTTGAAGATTTATGAGGGTTTATTTTATATCCTGCAACTTTGCTAAGGTTGCTAATTATTTCTACTAATTTTTTAGATGACTTTTTGTGATTTTCTAGGTATATCATCATGTCATCTACAAAGAGTGAGAGTTTTGTCTCTTGCTTCCCAATTCTAATTCCTTCAATTTCTTTTTCTTCTCTTATTGCTGAAGCTAACATTTCTAATACTCTATTGAATAGTAGTGGTGATAGTGGGCATCCTTGTTTCACCACTGATCTTACTGGGAATGCCTCTTACCTATCCCCATTGCATATAATACTTGTTGATGGTTTCAGATAAATACTGCTTATATTTCTAAGATACAATTAATTTATTCCTATGCTTTCTAGTATTTTTAGTAGGAATGGAGCTGTATTTTGTCAAAAGTTTTTCAGAATCTATTGATATAATTATATGATTTCTGATAGGTTATTTTTTATATAATTAATTATACTGTTTTCCTAATATTGAACCAAACCTTCATTCCTGGCATAAATCCTACTTGGTCATAATGTGTTATCCTAGAGATAACTTGTTGTAATGATTTTGCTAAGATTTTATTGAATATTTTCACCTCTATATTCATCAGGAAGATAGGTCTATAATTTTTCTTTCTTGTTTTAACTCTTCCTGGTTTAGGTATCAGCACCATATTGCTGTCATAGAAAGAGTTAGGCAGAGTTCCGTCTTCATCTATTTTTCTGAAGAGTTTATATAGAATTGGAACCAATTGTTTTGTGACTCCATCTGGCCTGGAGATTTTTTCTTAGGGAATTCAATAAAGGCTTATTGAATTTCTTGTTCTGAGACAGAGTTATTTAGGTATTTAATTTCCTTTTCTAACCTGAGCAATTTCTATTTTTGTAAATAGTCATCCCTTTCATTTAGATTATCAAATAGACTTGAGTAAAATAATTCTGAATTATTACTTTAATTTCCTCTTCATTGGTGCTGAATTAACCTTTTTTCATTTATGATACTAGCAATTTGGTTTTCTCTTTCTTTTGCTCTTTTTTTGCAAGGCAAACAGAGTTAAGTGGCTTGCCCAAGGCCACCCAGCAAGGTTATTATTAGGTGTCTGAGGCTGATTTTGAACTCAGGTGCTCCTAACTCCAGGGCAGGTGCTCTATGTACTGTGCCACCCAGCTGCCCCTTCTTTCTTTTTAAAATCAAACTGACCAGAGGTTTAACAGTTTTATTTTCTTTTTCATAAAACTAATCTTGGTTGTATTATTTAGTTCAATAGTTTTCCTGCTTTTGATTTTAATTAATTTCTCCTTTAATTTTTAGTATTTCTAATTTGGCATTTAATTGGGGTTTTTTAATTTGTTCTTTCCCTAATTTTTTTTAGTTGCATATTTAGTTCATTGATTTCCTCTTTTTTAAATTTATTAATGTAAGCATTTAATGATATAATATATCCCTTGATGGCCACCTTGAGTGTATCCTATAGGTTTTGGTATGTTGTTTCATTATTGTCATTATCTAGGATGAAATGATTCTTTCTATAATTTGTTGTTTGATTCACTCATTCTTTAAAATGAGGTTATTTAATTTCCAATTAGTTTTGGATCTATATCTCCCTGACCCAATATTGCATGTGATTTTTATTACATATGATCTGAGAAAGATGTATTCACTGTTTTTGCTTTTCTGCAACTGATCATTAGGTTTTTATGTCCTAGTAAATGTTAACTTTTTGTTTAAGTGCCATGTACTTCAGAACAAAAAAAATGTATATTCCTTACATCCCCATTCAATTTCCTCCATAAGTCTCTCATGTCTAAGTTTTCTAACAATTTATTTACCTTATTAATTACCTTCTTGTTTATTTTATGGTTAGATTTATCTAAATCTGAAGTGGGAGGTTGAGGTCTCCCACTAGTAGAGTTTTGCTGTTTAGGTTTTCCTGTAACTCCTTCAACTTCTCCTCTAAGAATTTGGATGCTATGCCATTGGGTGCCTCCATATTGAGTATTGAAATTACTTTATTGTCTATGGGACCTTTTAGGAGGATATGGTTTCTTTCCTTATCTCTTTAAATGCTATCTATTTTTGCAGTTGTTTTGTCTGAGATAAGGATTGCTACCCCTGCTTTTTCCCTTCAGCTGAAGCAAAATATATTATGCTCCAACCTTTTACCTTTACTCTATAAGTATCTCTCTGCTTCAAATTAGTTTCTTGTAAGCAGCATATTGTAGGATTCTGGTTTTTAATCCCCTCTACTATTTGCTTACATTTTAAGGCTGAGTTCATCCAATTCACATTCAAAATTATTATTACTGACTCTTTTTTGCCCTGCATGCTATCTTCCCTGTTTGTATTTTCCACCTTTTAGCACTTTATCCATATTCTGCCATATTTTGTTTCTGAATACTGCCCCCTTCAGTGTGTTTGCCCTCCTGTATCCACTCCCCCCCTTTTCCCTTTTCACCTTCTTCCTTCCCTTCCTTCTATTGGTTCCTGTTTTCCTACCCTTTCCCCTTTCCACCTTTTAATACTTGAAAGGTATTAGACAAGTTTCTTAACTTAACTGAATGTGTATGTAAGTTAACTTTAAGCCAAGTCTGATGAAATGAAGATTTAGGTGCTTTTCCCTTCCTTCTTCCTCTCTATTACAATAGGTCCTTTGTACCTCTTAACATAATGAGATTTACCCCATTCAATCTCCTCCATTCTTCTGTCTCCTTACTGTGCCCCCTTTTAAGGAGGTATTGTTTTTAAATCATTCTATCTGAGTTACAGAAAAGTTGTGAGTGTCCATCTCTTCTGGATAAGTATATTCTCTCTAATAGAGTTACAGTTCTCAAGAGTTATTAGTGTCTTTCTCCCAGGTAGGGATATAGTCAGTTTTGTCTTATTGAATAACAGTTTCACATATAAGTCCTGGGTGTCTATCACTTCTGGCTAAGTATATTCTCTCTAATAGATTTTCAGTTCTCAAGAGTTATGAGAATTTTTCTCCCAGGTGAGGATATAGCCAGTTTCATCTTATTAGATAATAGTTTTTTTTCTTTACCCCCTTTTTCCTTTTTATGTGTCTCTTGAGTCTCCTGTTTAATGTCCAAATTTTCTATTTAGCTCTGGTATTTTCATCAGGAAATGTTGGAAGCCTACAATTTCATTAAATTTCCATCTTTTCCCAAGGAAGAGAAGGCTTAGTTTTGGCAGATAGTGGATTTTTGCCTGGATTCCAAGCTCTTTTTCTATTTGGAATATCTCATTCCAGGTCCTTTGAATCCTTAATGTTGATGCAGCCAAGTCCTGCCTAATCCTTACTGTGGCTCTTTGGTGTTTAAATTATTTCTTTCTGGCTGTTTCTCAGAATTTTCTCTTTTATTTGATAGTTCTGGAATTTGTCTACAATATTCCTTGGTGTTTTCATTTTAGGATCCCTTTCCAGAGGGGGATCAATGTATTCTTTCAATAACTATGTTGGCCTCTGGTTCCGTGATATCAGGGCAATTGTCCATCACTAAATCCTGTAGTATTAATTTCAGGCTTTTTTTCTCTTCGATGTTTTAGGAAGACCATTAATTCTTAGGGTTGTCTCTTCTTGATCTATTTTCGAGGTCAGTGGTTTTGCTGATGAGGTATTTTACATTTTCTTCTACTTTTTCGAACTTTTGGTTTTGTTTAACAGAAGCTTGTTGTTTCATGACGTCATAGAGAACTATTTTCTTCATTTACCTTTTGCAACTCCTTTTCCAATTGGTCAATTCTATTTTTGAAAGTGTTTTCCATTTGCCTAAGTGTAATTTTGAGAGAATTATTTTATTTTTGTATTTGCCAGATCAAGGATTTGAGAGAATTAGTTTCATTTTGCATTTGCTCAATTGAGAATCTGAAAGAATTATTCTCATTTTTTATTTGTCCAATTGTATTTTCCAAGGATTTGTTTTCTTGTTGTGAGATGTTAATTTTCTCTTGCCAAGTGTTAATTTTCTCTTGAGTTTCTTTTTCCCAGTTTTACCACTTGACTTTTAAACTCCTTCCTTATTTCTTCAAGAAAGTCTTTCTGGGCTGGAGACCAATTCATATTCTCAGAAGTTCTAGATCTCTTTAGGTTATGATCTGTGCCTTGTAAGTATTTCTCAAAGGACCCCCCACCATTCGCCTTTCCTCATTTTCCTAGGATCTTATGTTGAAGGAGGGGCTGGCTCTCTGAGCTTTGCTTTTGAAAACCCTAGAGGCTTTGTTCACTTGTTCAAGTGGTCTGGCTAGTAGTGTGTGCTGGTTGCTTTCTCTGGAGTGTTTGAAGTCCTCTCCCCAGTCCTGGAAGGAGTGAGTTGCTGCAGCAGGGTCTGAACTGTCCTTGGACAATATGGATTGGGCCCTGGGAAGAGGTCATTAATCTCCCTTTCAGCTGAGGGAGCTCTGCTGCCCACACCTGAGTCTGAGGGAATGGAGGGTTGGTTACTTTTTGTTCTGGGAAGAGGGCTCTGCTAAAGTTATGGAACTCAGGGCTCCAAGCCCCTGGTTAATGTCTAGCCGTGCTCTGCTATTCTGTGCTGGAACTCACTCTCCAGTCAGGCTGGGACTTGCCAGACCTCTGCTCCCCTAGTCAAAGATTCTGCAGCTAAAGTTGTTCCTCTGACCTACCACTCACCACATAATACAGATCTTCTGGCTTCACCCTACCACTGCCCCTGTGCTAGCTCTCTGCTCTCTGCTCCCAGTTCACCCATGGTTCCTTGAGATAGAACTTTTGGTGGGTGTTCTTCTCCTGGCTTCTCTTTCTGGGTTTTGTTGATAGAATTTCTGTTAAGAGGTTTCTTTCATGTTATTTTTGATGGGAAACCAGGGGACCTTAGCACAGTGCCTGTCTTCTCTCCACCATCTTTGCCAGATGTTTACTATCTCTATTTTCAAGAAATTCACATTCTAATTAGGGAAGGCAATATATATATATATGTATATGATTCTGGCTACAACCAAGATAAGATGAAGGAATATATATATATATATATATATATATATATATATATATATATATATATATGTATATGTATATGTGTGTGTGTGTATGTATGCATATTAGATTCTGGCTACAACCAAGATAAGACGAACTCATAAGTGCAATGGCAAAGAAGTTAATACATTTTAGTGTCTTTCCATTAATGAACCACAATGCCTAGTGATATTAAAGCATTTGACAGCATCAAATACAGGCATATCTTTTTCATTTTGTTTTATTTTATTATTTTTTGCAACAATTGAATTCTTTTAATTGAAGCTTTGTGACATCCCTATATTGAAGAAGTCTACCAGCACCATTTTTCCATCATCATGAGCTCATTGTATCAGCATTGTGTTTCTATGTGATATTTTGGAAATTCCAACAATATTTCAAAATTTTTCATTATTGTTTATCTGTTTTGATGATCTGTGATCATTGATCTTTGAAGTTACTATTGTTATTATTTGGGGGTACCATGAACTGCACTCATGTAAGAGAGTACACATAATCAAATAAGTGTGTTTTCTAACTGTTCCACCAATAGGCCATTCCTTCATTTCTCTCCCTCTTCTCATACCTCCCTGTTCCTTAAGGCATACAACATTGAAATCAAGCCAATTAAGGGACAGTAGGAAATACAGTGGATAGAGCATAGACTCTGGAATCAGGAGGACATGAGTTCAAAATTGGCCCCAGATGCTTAGCTGCATGACTTTGGGCAAGTCACTTAACCCCATTGCCTTCAAAAAAAGAAAAGAAATTAAACCAATTAATGACCCTATAATTCCTTCTCAGTGTTCAAGTGAAAGAAAAAGTCACTTGAAGCTGTAAACTTTATTGTCTTATTTAAAGAAATTGCCACAATCATTCCATCTATAAGTAGCTACCACCCTGTTTAGTAAGCAGCTTTCAATATAGAGGCAAGACCTTCCATCAGCAAAAAGATTAGGACTCACTGAGATCTCAGATGATGGTTAGCATTTTTTAGCAATAAACTATTTTTAATTATGGTGGGTGCTTTTTTTAGGCATAATACATTGTAGTTAATAGACTACAATAGAGCATAAACAAAACTTTTCTTTGCACTGGAAAACCAAAATATTTGTGTGACTTGCTTTATTACAATATTTGTTTTATTGTGGTGGTCTGGAACCAAATGCTCAAAATCTCCAAGGTATACTTGTATTTGGTGAAAAGAATTTTTTTTTAGCTCCTCAGAAGCTGTAGCCTAGGAAATTGAGGCTGAACCACCTGCAGAGGCATTTCTAAGCTCTAATGTGCAGGGACTATATCTAAACAATCTACCTTGCTCCTTGTCTAGGAGGAACTACTATTCCTAGAGCTTTGTACTCAGGGTCCTGGACCGTTTCTATCAGTAATTGAGGGGATGTAAAGACAGTGATTTGGCTCATCTAATATATGCCATCTTTCTTTCCCTCAGGAGGCCTTCTTGCCTTGATTAGGTTGGCAGTTTGCTTCTACTTGGTATTAGTGATGATGGGGAGATTGTAAACTCTCCATGGATCACACATGCAGTCAAGTAAGAAACAGGGTTAGTGGTTTAGTGGGGCCATTACTGTTTCTATGACCATTCAGCTATAGCTGATGTTTGGTCTTGGTGGTGGTGTGAATCATGGGCCCTTTCTCCACAAGGACTTATGGACAGAGCATTAGTCATTTGCAGTCAACTCTCACAAGGTCATTAAGTTTACTACATTTCCACAAAACTTTTCCATGAAATAATGTTCAATTTTTCATGAAGCAGACACTTAATGTCTACTGAGTTGAATTGGGACTTAGACTCACTAAGTTCCTTTTGCACATGAGAGGAATGAACATTTAAAGTCAAAGCATTTTCCAATTGGAAGGGATCCTGGTATGAAAAAAGAAGTAGGCTTAGAGTGAAATTTGGGTTTTTGGTTCAGAAATAATGAATTTGGGACTTTTGTTTCTGATTCCTGTAGCAGTAAATTCAAATTAGTGCATCTCCCTTTCCCCATTACATTGTACTTATTTGAATATATTTTTATTTTATTTATATCCATACTTTTTCTTATAGGATATAAGTTTCTTCAGGGCAGAGACTGTTTTATTTTTATGTTTGGACCTCCTGGAACATAGTAGGAACTTAATACATTCTAGTTAATGTTTACTATTTGATTCCAGAGAACCACTATATTATTGCTTTGCAGATGTCCTCAATTATGGAATTTTCACGTCTGGTGGCCATCCAGAATTTTCTGGATTACTCCTTGGTCAGTCTTGCCTATCCTTAGATTGTTCTTGGTTTTAAGAATTCTAGCCAAAATTTATCAATAATTTAATCCTATTCTAATTTAAGAAATTGAGATGAGAGCTGAGATTTAAAGATAAATATTTTTTACCAGATCCTATCTTCCTAGTAAATCAGTCCATAAACATTTATTAAGCACCAGCTACATATGAGGTATTGTGCCAATTTCTGAGGATAAAAAACAAACAAAATATCAACAACAATAATAATAATAATTAACACATATCACACCTACTACATCCTAGGCAATGTGCTAATATTTTTACAATCATTTGATCCTCATAACAATCCTGAGCAGCTGTTGATATTATCCTCTTTTTATAGGTGAGGAATGTGAGGTAAACAGAGGTTAAGTGGATTACCTAGGATCATACAGTTAGTAAATGTCTAAAGCTGGATTTGAACTCAGGGCTTCCTGACAAGAGTGCTCTGTCCATGGTACCACCTACCTGCCAGAGACATTCCTCACCCTCAAGGAGTTCACAATCCAAGGGGAGAGAAAACAAGTAAACAACTATATACAATTTAATTCAGTACATATGTACTATGCATCCAGCACTATGCTAAGCCTTTGGTTTACAAAGAGACAGAGAGAGAGGGAGAGAGAGAGAGAGAGAGAGAGAGAGAGAGAGAGAGAGAGAGAAAGACAGAGAGAGAGAGACAGAGATAGTGAGAGAAGATACTTTTTACTCTCAAGGAACTTGAAGTATAATGGGGAAGACAACAAGCAAACAAATATGTGCAAACAAGTTATATTCAGGATAAATGGGAGATAATTAAGAGAGAATAAGCAATTGAATCAATAAAATTTGGGAAAGACTTTCTTAAAAGAAGTAGGTAGAACAGTAGGTAGAAAAGAAAGGGAGAGCATTCCAGGCATGGGAGATTACCAGAAAAAAATGCCCAAAGCTAAGAAATGGAGTGTCAGAAAGGAGACAGTAAGAAGAGTCTATGGTGGGAACTAAAGTATAAGAAAACTGAAAAAGGCAGAAAAGGCTTAGATTATGAATAGATTTGAATGAAAGATGGAGGATTTTGTATTTGAATCCGTGGACAATAAGAAGCCACTGGTACTTATTGAGTGGGGATGAGGGGGGGGTGACATAATTACATCTGTGTTTTAGGAAAACCACATTAGTGACTGATGTAGGATGGCTTTGAGTGGGAAGAGATTTGAGTTAGGCAGACCCATAAATAAGCTTTTCAATAATCCAGGTATGAACCTGCATTGGAGTGGTAGTATGTCAGAAAAGAACAGGAGGTGATTTTGAAATCTGTTCTAAAGCAAAATAGCTTGGTAACAGATTAGACATGGGAGTAAAGGATAATGAAGAATTGAGGACGACACATAGGCTGTGAGCCAGAGGGATTGGGAAGATGGTGTTGCCCTCTATCAAAGAGGAAACATAGAAGATAGGAAGAATTTAGAGGAAAAATCATGAGTCCATTTTTATATTTGTTGAGTTTAAGATGTCCATCAAACATTTAGAGATTCTGAAAGGCAGTTTAAGATGTGAGATTGTGGGACAGTTGAGAAGTCACAGCAAAATAGTTAAGATATGAGAATCACTAATATATGGATGGTAATTAAATCCATGGGAGCTGATGAGATCAAAGTTACCAAATGAAGTAAAAGAGAAGAGGGCACAGGTCAGATGTCTTTATGACATGTATAGTTATAATGTATGATCTGGATGAGGGTCTTGCAAAGAAAAAACAATTTGATAGGAGAACAAGGAGAAAGTGGTATCCTAAAAATCTAGAGAAAAGAGAATATTAAAAAGAAAAGGATGATTAATAGTGTCAAAGACTTCAGAAAGATCAAGAAGAATAAAGTTAGAGAAAAGACCATTAGATTTGTTAATTAAGAAACCATTGCGAACTTTGGAGAGAGTTTAGATCATACGTGTGCCTCTAGTATAGGTGTATGTGGGAAGTATTATCTTAGATGTTTTTATGAAATCCTTTGATATGTACATATCAGAGACACCTAGGTATCTCTCAGTAAATAGAATATTGGACCTGGAATCAAGAAGAACTAAATTCAAATCCGGTATCAGATATTTACTACCTGTATGACCTAGGGCAAGCCACTTTTAAATAGGAATAATAATAGCATCTATTTCCCAGAGTTGTTGTGAGTCTGAAATAAAATACTAATTACTAAATTGTTTAGGACAGTACCCAGCACATAGTAAATCTATATAAAATTTAACTATTATTACATACTTAAAACACATTTCCAATTGGATCACCATTTATATACTTATCAGAAAGTTATGCTTTACTACCTCTATAGGTGTTCAAGCAAAGAGATGGATTCATGTATTGGGAGTTGGACTGGATGACTCTTGAGGTTGCTTACACCTGTTTGATTTGACAATTTTATTTTTCTAATAAGAAGGAATAGGCTTTGTCCAAGAAGGAAGCAAAAAAGTTTATGGTTGTTGTTTATTGGGGGAGGGGATGAATTGGAATTGGGGACAGAAGGGATCAAAATAACCTTTATCTTTTTAATTGACTCAGAAGTATTTCCCATTTCTGGAAAAGGAATAGGGAGAAAGTGCAGTGGGGAAAATTCCAAATGAAATACTTTAACTAGAGAAAGTAAAGCAGTGATATGAGAACATTCTGTATTCATGCTTCATTTGAACTTTACAACATAGGTCTATTGAAGTAGTGTCAGAAGAAGAGTATAATAAGTTCCCATCTTGTGTCCCCACTAATTTAATATTTCATTACCATTGGTGATTGAATTTCATGTCCTCATACTTCAACTCTGTCTGAACATGGGCCTCTTTCCAAAGCTTAGTGACTCTGTCAGTGAGTACATAGTTCTACTTGCAAGATGATTTTGAAGGTCTGGAACAGATTCTCCAGATTACTATTAAAATTTTCATCAAAACTACACTCCATGAGTTGGGTCCATTCCAGATTTCCCCTTCTCTGGACTCCCATGTCAGCTGGTTTGATTAACAAATTCTAAGGGAGCCAAGAAGAGAAGGTGTTCATTTGGAAGAGAGTTGAGCATATTCAAGGGAACGATAAAGAACAGAGAGCAGGAAAGCAGAACCAGGAAATAATCATATATGCTGACTGTACTGAAATAAAAGGACAGTATATTCACAAGCAAGAGAATAAAGAAACAGAAAAGAGAGTTGAAATAGACAAAAGTTTAGATAAATGTAACTGATTTTGCTGTTGTTTAACATTACATTTTCATTAAGTTACTTATTACAAAAAATTTAGAAAAACAGGAAGCATTACATTCCAGGGAGATTCATGGGGACCACAAACATTGTGGCCTTCAAAGTGTCCTGGTTTTGCTTGAAACATCTGGGATTGTGAGTTTATCAACTCAGTTTCCTTTCTTTCTGTTTGGAAGCTTATTTTTTTTAAGTTAATTGTTTTTCCCTCTGTCCGAATGATCTTAAAACCTTAATAGGGAGCAGCATTCTACTTGGAAATGGGTTCTTGTGAGGATGACACATGGTGAACAAGAGGGGAGATGGATGATAAGTTTCACCATTCTATGTTAATTCTATTTCTCTTAAAGCCAGTTCCACTTTGACTTTTTCCAAATAAATAGGTAGAGAGGAGAAAAGAAATATTCAGAATAGAGCTGAGATATAGGACAAGTAATGGGTTATAAACTTTTTTTATAATTACCTCTGTCCAGGACTAGTTTATTCATGAATATCAAATTCTAAAGTTTCATTTCATTTTTTCCAAATGACTGGTTCAAGTTCAACATTTCCTCATTTCAAGGTTTGTGATCTTCTATTATGGAGGCCCAAGGGCCCAAGTTTGGTCAGGTTTCCCTTGGACACAACAATCATTAGATTGTAAACTCTGTCAGGACAGGTCATTACCTTTTGTCTCTTTCTGTATACTCAATACTTAGCACAATAACTGAAACATAGGAGGCACTTAATAAATGTTTATTGATTGATTCATTGACTTAATGTTCATCTGAGATTAGATACTTAAGTCAAATTGAGTCCATTTTAAAAGTATTATTTGTTTTAGAGTTTTCAGCTTCTTCCTTCTATTGACAAAGAAGTGTGGAAATTAACTTCATTTATTTGCTGGATGTTTCCTTTTTTTTAAACCACCTTGGGGCTAAATGTGGATTTATTATACAATGGAATGAATGAAACTCCTTTGGCTATACATCTAGTGAACCTTTTCCTTGTAAGAAGGAGTGCTTTCCAAATTCTTCAGGAGAATTTCACAACATTTCTAAGCTAGGTTTTTTTTTTTAAATGAGTTAGGTTGTGACAAAGCAACAATGACCATCATGTTATAACCCTTAGACTGCTTGCAACCTTATGTCTTAGAGATTCTCATTTGGAAGCTCTGTTTTTTTTTTTTTCTTTCTATGATTCTGACAGCCAAGACTTATCAGAACTAACGTAAAAAGGAGAATGGTGCTGGGAGAGAATTTCAAAATGATGGTTTGGAGTCTAGAGGGAAACCAGGAAGTACTGAATGGCCTTGGCAGGGGAAGGCATTGCAAGCTTAGAGGTTCAGAGGAGGAAAAGACCTCTAAAGCCATTCTGTCCATTGCCCCTTCCACCTAAACATGATGTCTTAACTAAAACTTTCCTGATGGGTAACAATACATAGTATGAATTTTGATATATTAGGAAAGAACAAAAGAAATGGCTTTCAATCCAGACATTTTTATTGATGTCATTTTTTTTTGATCAAAGGATCAAGTCATAACTGCTTGGAGAATGATTTTTCATTTGTAAAGGATGAATCCAATGAGTCATAAAGTGGCCCATTACCCTGTTGGGCATCTCCAATCATTAGAAGTAATCTTCAACTTTATTTTGAGGGTATCAAGGAGAACAGAGAGCTAGCTCTGTCATAACATCTGTATTAACTTCAGTGTTCACTGGTGCTACTATCCTTGACATTCTGATTTCTCTGAATCTGAACCACAACACCTAGACCTTTGGGACCTGTCTAAACCTCCCTACTTTAGCTGACACACTGGACTTGACTACTCAACCTAAGAAATACTTGATGTCATTTTTCTTTCTTTTCTTCTGTTTAAACTTGCTATAAGTCTTTCCAGTGTCCTCTGAATTATTGATTTGAACTATGCAAGATCATTTTTCATGATTCAAAGTAACAAGTACAGATGGATTTTTTTAAAAAGAGGCTTTGGATTGTTAAAGGAACTTCACAATTTCTCAAAAACAGTCTTCCTCCTCTTTGCCTAAATCATTGTTTTGTCCAGTTGTACAGTCTATCCCAGATATTCATGTGACCAGGTAATTTCTCTAGATTTTGCAAACACTATTATAATTTGAGCAATAGATAATCTTCAATTTCCTTTGAGACATTGAAGATATCTTCTGTTGTTGTTGCTTAATTATATATTCATTGTGATCCCATTCAAGGTTTTGTCAATAAAGATATTGGAGTGGCCTGACATTTTCTTTTCTAACTAATTTTACAGATAAGGAAACTGAAGCAAACAGGGTGAAGTGACTTGTTTAGACAGAATCAAACAACTACTATGTGTCTGAGGCCACGTTTGAACTCATGAAGATGAGTATTCCTAGCCCAGTGCTTTATTCACTTATTACCCAACTGCCCTGGATATCTTCTAAAATGATCTATAATATTTTGGGGCTTAATTCAATCAGCACACCGTCCCCTGCAGACAGTTGTGTCTGGGTAATTTCAGCATTTATAGTGAAACTCCTTTCAACTTGCACTTCATACTAGTTCTCCTCCAATGCAGCGGACATTCATGGTAAGCATACATTTATCTCCCTGATCTATGCATTATCTGATGTTCATGTTTTCTGAACAGGGTTATTTCTATTCATATATCTTTTAAGGGATCTTGAATGATCTTAATGGGTAGATGGGAGACATCTTATTATAAAAGCCTGTTTAATGGAATAAAATGTTTTTTTTTGTTTTTGTATTCAACAGACAATATACACTTGGTTTTTCATAGTCTTTATATCTTTTATTCAAATTATCAAAGTAAAGTTATGGTATATTGTTGAATAACTCTTGCAAAAGCCTATTTTCCCCCCAACTAACACTGATTTAGGATGCCCTACATTTGTTTATATAGAAATCAAAATTTTTTTTGAATAGAAAAGCAGGCATATGAATTGGTCACTAGTATATATTATTGTCTGACTTATCTTTTTGTTGACAATAAATTCTGAAATTATTTTTCACACCTTTAGTAACTTCCCCTTCTTCAGGTACTTTGTCTATCAACCCCTTAAGGTTTTCATAATTTTTTTCACTTCAGTGCTCATCTCATATCTCTTTATATATTTGCATTTCCCAATACTGGTTGTCTTCAGTGTTTTTTCTACCTCTCCTATAAGTATATCCAGGGTTGTGATGTTAGGTTCCAAATGTGGCAATGTTGGAGAAGTTTGTTATAAATATTTCCAAAAATAATCTTTTTCTTATTTCTTCTATTTGTTGTCCTAGTTTTCAACTTTAAATTTCTGTTAGGAGTACTAGGTTGCATCTCTTAATAAATTTTCTTTAAATTGAATGTACATTTTGTTGCTTCTCTCTGCTCAATGAAATACTATTGCTTGAAGTCATCTATTTTTTTCTTTGTAACATTTTGAAGAAGTCTACTTTTTAACCTAGTATTGCCTTTGGCAGTCAAATGTTTCCTAACAGCTCTGATGATCAAAAATAAGAAATAGTAAACTGAAAAGACATTGCCACTAAAATAATAATTTTATCTAAATCAATTAAATGACTCAAGAAGGAGACCAAAAGATTTAAAAAAGTTTTAGGTAGCAAAGAGACAGTAAACATCTAGCTAGAAAAAGAAGCATTTATCATAAACCATCATCAAGGCTATTTCATTTTTGACAATATTACTAAACTGATAAATCAGGGGAATTATATATATATATATATGTATATGTATATATGTAATTTGCTTAGATTTTCATAAAGTATTCAATAAATCCTCCTGTTTTTGTGGTTGACAAAACAATTAGATGCATCATTTCAAACTTTCTGGATAGCTGAAGAAAAATAATCTACCAATAGTGGTTCAATTTGCACTTGGTATAAGGTTATTTTATATGAATAGAGATATAAATGATACACCTATAATTCATGCAGATGAAATAAGAGATATAACTTACTAACAGAAGAAGGATCCAGAAAGATCCCTGTGTTTCATAAAATGAATTTTTTTTTAGTTTTTTCAAGGTAAGGGGGTTAAGTGACTTGCCCAAGGCCACACAGCTAGGTAATTAGTAACTGTCTGAGGCTGGATTTGAACTCAGAGACTCTTGACTCCAGGACTGGTGCTCTATCCATTGTGCCACCTAGCTGCCCCTATAAAATGAAATTTAATAGGTATATGTATAGAATTGTATACCTGGAATGAAAAATCAGTGTCAAAATGATAGAGGTATGTCTAGGACATTTCTTTTCTAAAAAAGATCTAGGCTTTTAATATATTTCAAATTCCTTATGAATCATTCATGTGATATAGTTGTCAAAAGACCAATGTGATTTTATTTTTGGGACAAAATACAGTTTATTTAGGTATTGCTGAGGTAAGCAGAAGCTAAGGTAAGAAAGATGAGCAACCACAGCAGCAGCAGCAAGAGTAGCTACCACAAGAGGATTAAACAATAAGGACTTTTATAGTGGAATGAGAGCTATCTGGAGGATCATGCTCCCCCAGAGTAGGTTAGCTTCCCAAAGGAAGACAAGCCAATTAATAATATTTTTAGGGTATATCAAGAAAGGAACAGTCTCTAGGAATAAGAAAATGATAATCTGACTATACTTTATGCTGGTAGACCATAATCTGAAGTATTTTGTAATTATGAGTAACATTTTTAAGGAAGAAAGTTGATAAGCTAGAGACTTCTGGAATAAGGCAATAAGAACAGTGAAGGGTCTTAATTTCATACCATAATTAGGAATGTTTAGTCTGGGGAAGAAAAGGGTTAAGGTGTCAGAAGCCATGTTAGATATCCCTAAATGTATGAAGGACTTTCAGGTGGAAATATTTTGTTAGTGTCAAAAAGTAGAACAAGGAGCAATGGGAAGAAATAAATTTAATCTTGTTTCAGAAAAAAGAAAAAAAAGAAAAAACCTATTTCCTGACAATAATAGCTATCTCAAATTGGAATGGTTTATCTGGGTCAAAAAATTCCCTTCTTCCCTCAGTTTAGATCATTAAGGAGAGGGTAGATGACTACTTATTGAAAATGTTGTATAGAGGAAATTCTTTTTTAAAAATTGGGGAAAACAATAGCCACTGAGGTCCTTTATAACTCTAGTCTTTTATGATCCTGTTAATTGTAAGAAATAAATTAAAATATCATTGTACAAAATCTTGGGTATTAGGAATTGACCAATTAAAGTAAGTAGAGTCATGAGAACTGTTTATAAAACAACGCCATAAAGATAAATAACTGAAAAACTTAGAAACTCTGATTCTAACAATGACCAACCATATGTCTAAAGAAAAACTATGATGAAACATATTAGCTGTCTCTTCACCAAAAGGTAACACACTCAGGGTAAAGAAAGAGAATAAATTTTTGAAAATGGTCACTAAGTGCATTCATTTGCTTGATTATGCTTATATGTTTTAAGGATTAGTTTTTCACTTTCTCTTTGTTCCTAATTAGAGGTAGTGGGGAGAGAGGTGGTGAGCAATAGTGATGCCATAAAAATAGAGCCATTGAAATATTGTTTAATGTACAGAAGAGAATAGAAGGAAAGAAATCAAGATAATTTTGAAAGTAACGTGTGGAATTATTATATACTTATCTTTTGGGGAAAATCAAGTAGCATGAGAAAAAAAGAGTCACAGTTTCATATAACATTCTTTATGTTCTGCTGTATTTATGGAGGGGGTTATGTGTATTTCTGTGTTAAAATACAGAATGTAAAAAGCAAAATTAAAAAAGAATTGAAATTTTTAACACCCTCAAAGGACTTTACATTTATTTCTTTTAAATTTCAGCTTTTTAGATTCACCCCAACATAGTTAACATGTTTTTGGCTTCTGACTATTTTCTAATATATTTGACATTTGTCAGATATCACTCCCACCTTTACAACAAGTACATCTATATCTTCATATAAATCACAGATAGAAATGTTAAACCTCAAAGGACCAAGGACAGCTCCCTATGGCACTTTACTAGAGACTTCTCTATAGCTGATAAAATCCATTAATACCTTTATATTGTGTGCATTCATTTAATCAGTTATTGATCTACCTAACTTTATCATCTCTTTGGTTTTTCCCTAAGTTTAACATGAATATCTTTATCAAATCCTTTGTTGAAATCTAATTGTGCTACATGAAAAAGTTATCTGACAGGTAATTTGAATTTTACAAATTATCTAATCTGACATTCTACTGATACCACTTAAAAGAAAATTAGGTTGGAGTTTTTAAACTGCTCTGGAAGAAAATATGGGATCACTGCTTCCCCTTCTATATGTTCACAAACCATCCCTTTAACAATGGACTTTTGTCTACTGTTAAAAAATCAAAGAACCAAAGTCAAGTTTTCTGCTTAATAGTGTGAAGGCTTCCTTCCTCAACTATTTTTCTTTCTTTCTTTTTAAAATAAGTCAGTACATTTTT
This sequence comes from Macrotis lagotis, assembly GCF_037893015.1. Taxonomy (NCBI): domain Eukaryota; kingdom Metazoa; phylum Chordata; class Mammalia; order Peramelemorphia; family Peramelidae; genus Macrotis; species Macrotis lagotis. Next base: position 199,178,780 of record NC_133664.1, on the reverse strand, counting down.
CCTTATCTAGCTCACTCTCTATAATATTCCTGTTATTGCTGGAAGTAGCTCAGTGATTATATTCATCAATTTTTTTTTACTTCTGTGAAATATGGTTTTCTTGACCTAAATGTATCAAGCAATGCTAGGTAGTACCTTATTATCTCCTTATTTATTTTGTGTCTTTGACTCCATAAAACAACTTTGTTTTCTTTTTTTATAGTCCAAATATGAGTCAAAACAAAAGCAGGTAAGAATTCATTATTTCTGCCATTTCTATATCATTCACAGATAGGCCTATTATTTCTCAAAACTAATTTTTCTAATATAGTTTTTTAATTAAAAACTCATAATTCCTTGAAGTTGTCATTCACTCTAAGCCTTAATATTTCTGACATTATCACTACAAGACTATGCCAAGATTTTACATTTATTCTTCATTACTTGCCTTTGCCTCTATTTTCTGTACCTTTTCAAAAAGTCTAAGTTCAGTGAGTGAACTGTGTTTATACATTGGTCCATTTATACAACTACTCATGTTCTTCATTTCAAAATATTTTGATAAAGTCAACACAATTCTTTCCATTGCATAGCATTTATTTTTTCATGAGAGGGATGGAATGTCTAGAAGGTTTCCAGAATACTACAGTGGTTCAAAATTCCAAACAAATACTTATTCTCCGGTTCACAGTTTAAATGATGTTTCCATTTGATAGGAATAGTGATTAAAAAAGAAACTACAGAAGTTCTGGCTGTGTAAAAGAACTAAAAAAAACCTGGTTTAGAAAAACACATACTTTATTTTAGAAATATTTTTCAATATCTGTGTCTTCTGGTGTTTTAGGCTCTCTATTTGTAAAATAGTGAATATAAAATTTCCTTCTTCAAAATGATGTTTTTTTAAATTAATGAGTGGGTTGTTATTAAGTATTTGGCTGAAAGGTGATATTTAAATACTAAATATCATTGTTCCTCTTCTTTTCTGAAGGTTCATCTGTCATTAATAAGAGCCTAACCCTGAAGGCAGCCTTTTGTGCTGTTGTCTTCAGAGTCTGCCTACAAGTCTCTTTATTCTAGTGATAAATCATAGTTCATAATTCATGCACTATATTATCTAAATCACAAGGCCAAAAAGAAACTGCTTGGAGCATTGGAGCACTGACAAATTCAGCACTGCTCCCTTCTAAGAAAGTGCTTCCTTAGGTTTTATTTGTGGAGACGTGTCTATGGCAAAAATCCCCACATTCTACAAGCAACAGTTGAGAAAGGAGGGTAAGAGGAAAGAAAGAATGAAGACTTACTGATCTTAAAAAGAAAGACCTAAGACTGGAATTTGAACTGATCAGAGATACTCTTACCAAAAGACTGGAATAAAAAAAGGAAAAGTGGAGGGCAAGATGAAAGAGTATGAACTGGATCAGAGGGAGTTTTCTTTTTTTCCCAGAGTGATTAAAAATTATTTTTATTAAGACATCTTAATAAATGGCACACCTCTTTCAAGGGTAAAGGGGCACCAAATCCCAGAAATGTTAGGTCTTATATACACTTTGAAAGTCCTTCCTCTTTGTTCCAATCTTTGGCTGGAGTCACAATCTAATTGATATTTTTGCCCCGCATATGTTTTCTATGCCCTACTCATTATACTAATGAGCAAGAACAGATATTTCCTTGAGCATTCAAAAAGGAGAAGGAGGCAGACCCTAGGTTAACTCAGAACTAGGTAGGACAGACCTGACCTAATCTCAGATTTTGATCAGATTAAGGCTGTCTTTTATCTTAACTCACATACTTGCCCATAGGCAACAATAAAGGCAGACTCCAGTCTTTGTAATGTAAACTAACAATTTCACTTCACATTCTTGTGGGACCCAAACACCCCCCAAAATTCCTCATAGGATCCTCATAATTCTACCATTTTCTTTTTTTAATAAGAATCTGGGTTCCACATCTTATTAGTGATTTCTTTCTTAAATCACAATTCTTGTTATTGACATTACTATTGATTTTTTCTATCAAGATTTTTACTTCCTCATTATCAGAGACATGGACCTATCCCATTTCCAGGTTTGTCAACTTTCTGATGTCCCTGGTTTTTTTTTGTTTTTTTTTTTTTTTTTTTTACTACTTGCCTGTTGTCATCTATCTTTAGGCAGAAACTTGATAGATTCTTTTGTTTGTTTGTTTTTTGCAAGGCAATGGGGTTAAGTGATTTGTCCAAGATCACACAGCTAGGTAATTATTAAGTGTCTGAGGCTACATTTGAACTCAGGTCATCCTGATTGCAGGGCCGGTGCTCTATCCCCTGTACCACCTAGTTAACTCCTTGATAGATTCAATTTACCATAAATTCCTCCTCCAATCAACAGTTTGTCTAAGATAACTCTATTGAATAACTCTCTCTCTTGTTTGCATGGCTAAGCCAGCCCACAAGCCCAGGACCCTAGCTGTTTAATTGATAATTACTTCCACTACAGCTTAGAATCTAATCAGGATAGAAATTGGAGTTCCATAGCCCTAACTCTCATCCTGTGCTCAAGTAGCAGGCCCATAAGTCTAGATAACAACTCCCTGACCAACCCTTGGCAGAGTGTATATGCAGTGGTAATCACAATTTTCTTTACCATAATACAGCCTGACAAGGGATCCAGGTACCATTGTTACATCTCACATGAGTCGTAGTCCACCTATCTCTGCAAATTGTGGTCCATAATATGTGTATCCTATCTCTGGACATAAGTCCACAACTATTTATTATTCCCCAGGAAAATATCCTGTCCAGATTGGTATAAACAATAGTCACCCTGAAGGACTCAATCAAATGCCACTGGTGTTTCTCTCCAGAGCGGGTTTTCAATATGGTGCCAATGAACTTTTGATTTGAATGATCTTTAGGAACTTATCAGATCTAAAAAATACCACTGAAATCTTCTGCATCATGTATCCCTACACATTATTGGCATCACAGAAAGAATCTCAATTAACCAAATATCAACCTTAAGGAATGAATTGTTATAATTTTAAAGAACAGCATGTGTAACACACAGCATATCCTATACCCCAAATTTGTAGAATCTCAGGCATCATATAATTATTTTCCTTTTTTGCTTTACATTTTATTATGCCTGAAAAGACCAGAGTTATAGACAAGGCTCAATATAACTATTGGGTAGACCCTCTCCTGGCTTCATTTTTCTCATGTGAAATGTTCAGGGGTGGATTAACGTTCTTGAGAGCTTTCATGACTAATGAATTTCTATTAACACCAGAAAATAAACAGTACCTAATATTTTTATCAGGATTAAAAATTTAAAGTGGTACAGTTCTCTAAAAAGTTTACCAAATAGTTAAATAAGCCATATATTAACTTTTAAATAAACTAGAAAATAAATAATTGATATTTAAATAACAACTTGCTATTTTCAATGTACTTTACATAGGTCATTTCATTGAGCCTAATAAGTAGGCCCTAAATATGCTATTATTTTTCATATAAAAGATGAAGAAATTGTGTAGGAGGCTGCCCCACAGCATACCTACTGGCCTTGCAGGACATGAGATGAAGTCCCGTAGAGCAAACTCCAGGATATAGGCCAAGGCAAACCTTGGTCGCCTCAAATCCTCGGCCACAAGGAAACTGGGAGGCGCCCCCATATCTACCCCCCATATCTATCCATCTACTTCCCTATTTCACCTGTCCCTCACTTGACAAATTTCCGCATAGAGACAGTCGACAAAGGCAATACAAGAGGCTCAGGCCAATCTGATATAGGCCTCAGGAGATCCTCCCATACCCTGCTTCTGCATATAGAATATAGTATATAAGCTTACATGCGCAGAAATAAATTGGACTTGCCCCCTGATCCCCTGTGTGAGTTGTCTTTCTTTGGCAGTCCCCGATGGTCCGTAGAGGGAAGAGCCCTGCCCAAAAACAAATGGTGCCGAAACCCGGGAACCAGTCTGAAATTGCAGGCAATCTCTGGACAATCCCACCCCCCCCCCCCCAACCATGAGTAACATAACAGCTCTTTCCCTGCCTCCTGCAGGCCCTATAACCGGTTACACCCTTCTTATCATACTTTCATTTTCCTGTCTTTTTTTCTTCCTCTTCTTTTCTATCTCATACTGTTTCCTGAAAAGAAAACGAGACAGCCAAAGATGGGCAACTATCCTTCTGGGTCCTGTACGGCCCAAGCCTGGGTGGTTCAATCACTTCTTAAATCTCGAAGAATAAAATGCTCCCTCAAAGAATGCATAGCTACCCTATCCCTGGTAAAAACAATAGCTCCTTGGGTAGAGGCCTCACATGTCATGGATCCTGACATTTGAAGCCACGTTCTTGCACTGGCCTGGAGGAGGGAAGCCTTTAGGGACTTCAAGCCTCCCCTTTGCTTCTATCCCATAGTAACAGCTGTACACTCCTGCCTTTCGGGACAAGATCCTTCCCCTCCCATAATATTACAAGGCACTGCCCGTGACTCGGGTGACAGTGATTCTGAAGACACTGATTCAGAGGACCCTGTCATAGCCAGTATGACTGAGAATAACCCAAGACAGTCAGGGGAGACTACCCAAGTGGAGGATAAAGATAAAGCCCTTAAACTCGATGAGGGAGGAAAAGAGCAAGAGGGAGACGATAGTGAGGCTGAGGAAGGAGAATCTGTACCACCCTCCCTATACCCTTCCCTCCCCCACTATTCACCTCCCCCATGGAATAAGGAACAGGTAACATAGACAGCAACAGGATGTGGCTCCAACTGCTACGGCCCCAGCTGCTGGGCCCAGAAGTCAGTAACAGGAACCAGCCCAGACATACCAAAATAAAGGAAAAAGCAGACATAAGCACCTTAGAGGCAGGGAGCCCCCCCCACTTTCCCACTGTGCCCATACTCCCCACCCTGACTTGAGCAGAGGACTTGTGTGGAGTGAGAGATGCCACATGGGGCAGTGGCCACCCACTGGGAAGGACTTTCAAAGTCCTTTGTTTCCTCCCATACCGCCACACCCTGAGGCTCCTCAACTCTCCCAAATCTCAGCTTTCCCAGTTAACACTAACCCAATGCCACAATGTCCTGCCAGGTGGTACCCCACTGATTCCAAACTTATGGAGAAAATGAGGAAAGTTGCTAGAGAGGAAGGTTTAGGGAGCCCTTATCTACAACTTCTGGATGACTGGAGTATAGACTTATGCTGCTCCGGGGACTATAAACAAATCATGAGAACCCTTTTCACCTTGGGAGACTTTGTTCTATGGAAGTCTCTATATTATGACGAGTGTGAACAGCTCGCTGAAAGAAATGCAGGCTCTGGGCTGCCAATCATGGCAGACATGCTACAGGGGGAAGGTGCCTATACTACCACAGCGGCTCAGGCCCAAGGACACCCTCAATATTTTGATCAGATCAGGCTCTGTGCTCTGAGAGCCTGGTGCCCGGATTCCCAGGTCTGGCCTAGCAAAAGAGAAAATACATAAATTAATACAACGACCTGATGAGCCTTTCTCAGAATTTGTAGCAAGAGTGGAGGAGTGGGTGTTTTACAAAGTTACTCATGCAGGGGCACAGGAAGCTATGATTAAGGAGGTACTGAAGGAAGGATGCACAGCAGATTGTAAGCAGGCCATAGAACTCACTAAGTCAGGAGATACTAGACTGGGTCTTGGCCTGTAAGGATATTAGCACTCCTAAACACCAGGCCACTGCTCTTGCCCAAGCTATGGCAACCCTTCGAGTAGATAACACACCAAAGGGAAAGGCCCCCCCCCCCCCACAGGACAGCCCAAATGGCAGCTGCTTTGCATGTGGGGATTTTGGTCATGTGGCAAAAGATTGTGCCAATCGCCACAGCCCACAAAACTGCTCCTCATCAACCACAGCAGACAAGACCTGTCCTAGAACAGAGTGTCCTAAATGTCACAAAGGTTTTCACTGGGCCAAAGGTTGTAGGTTGGGAAATGGGGTGTGGGGCAGCCCTCAGCCCCACCCCAAAGAGGGAAGGACATCCTATGGACAGCCCTGATAACTTTCAAACAGCCAAAAACCACTCTCCTTGTCTTAGGTCTCCCTTATACTCTTATACGGGGGTGATTGACACAGGGGCCAATACGACCATCTTTCCTTTAGAACAGGCCCCCCGTTGTGGCCTCGTAATAATGGCCCTACTGTTCATGGAATATCTGGGTCAACCCCCAGTGCCCTGGTAATGAAGGACCTCCAATGGGCTGACCCCGATGGCCGCTCTGGTTACTTTAGAGCCCTCCTCATTCCTGGTGCTTCTACCATTCTGTGGGGTTGAGATATACAAACACAAATGGGTCTTGTTATGACTACAGACACCAATACTCACCCCCAATTCTAAGGGCCCTGGTCAATCCTCTGCCCTCATACCCATCTCCATTCACAGTTCCTCCGATGAAATGGAAGGCGGAGACTCTGGTATGGGTTGATCAGTGGCCCCTCTCGGCAGAGAAACTGTCCATCCTCAAAGACTTGGTTAAATAACAACTAACCTTGAAGCATATTGTCCCCACCACCAGTCCCTGGAACTCTCCCGTCTTTGTCATCAAAAAGAAAGCCTCAGGAAAGTTCCGCTTTCTTCATGACCTTCGGGCCCCAAATTCAGTAATAGAGCCCATGGGGGCCCTCCAAACCGGTCTCCCTGCCCCATCAGCCATTCCAATACACCAACCCATCATTATTATAGATATTAAAGATTGCTTCTTCAGCATTCCTCTCCACCCCGCAGACACCCCACGCTTCGCCTTTTCAGTCCCCTCAACAAATTTAGAACGCCCAGCAGAACGTTACCATTGGGTTGTGCTTCTACAAGGCATGGTCAATAGCCCCACCTTGTGTCAGCTTTATGTCAATCATGCTCTCACACTGATCCGAGTTATTCCTAACCTCACCCTCATCCATTACATGGACGACATCCTTATATCCTATCCAGATCCCTCTATCCTTACAACAGTCTATGAGTGGATTCTTGGGTCTCTCAAAGCCTCCAACTTGACTATAGCCCCTGAGAAAGTTCAGTGCATACCCCCTTACACATATCTAGGATTCACCCTCAAATCTGACACGGTCCTTGTAGGAAAACAAAAACTACATCTAAAATGGCCACTCAATCTCATGTCCCTCCAAGAAATTTGTGGAAATATAAATTGGGTCAGACCCTTTCTCAGCCTCCCAATGGATGCCCTTAGACCTTTATTTGACTGCTTGAAAGGTGACCCCTGCCTGGCTAGTTCTTGTAAACTCACCCCCGAAGCGCTTAACTCCCTAGACCTCGTCAACAAAGCCCTCCCTAACACAGGCCTTAAATGTTATGACCCCTCATCTCCTATTTCTGCTCTCATCTACTGACACCTCTCCATCCTATGGCAAGATGGACCACTATATTGGATCCACATGGCTCTCGCCTTCCTCACATAGGCTCGCTTAACCATGTAATCTCTGATTTTATTCATTGCTGTAGACTAGCCTCTCTCCTCATTTTCGGAAAAGAGCTGGACTCCATAATCCTCCCTTTTCCTCTTTACTCTCTAACTATCTCCTTTGCTTCCAGGGATCTTATAGCTCTCTCCCTAGCTGACTTCCCCAGCCATCTCTCATGTCACTACCCTAAACACCCTCTCCTCAAATCCCTCCCCTCCCTTCCTCTCACAGTAGTCACATGTGCCTTTCCTCAGAAACACCCTCTCCCTGAAGCCGCTACATTCTTCACGGATGCCAATCACGCTCGCTGTGGTTACTTTACCATGGATGCTGCTATAACCCCAAACACACACACAATCCCGCACACCCAGTCTGTCCAATGGGCAGAACTGTATGCCATCCTTCTTGTATTTCTCCATTTTCCTTCCATCCCTTTTAACATTTTTTTCTGACAGCTCTTACGGGGTACAGAGTATCTCCTCTCTATCCCTGGCCTTTCTATGCTCTTATGACTCGTCTCCAGCAAGTTCTCCACATCAGAAACCAACCCTGGTTTATTTCTCACATACGCTCTCACTCTGACCTTCCAGGTCCATTGGCCTCCGGCAATACCTCCATTGATTCTGCCCTTGCATTAACCACTCATACCCTTTCCCAAATACAAGCAGCAAAGGAATTACATACTCACTTCCATTTATCTCCTCGTTCTCTGCACTCTCTACACCCCTCTCTCACCCTTGTTGCTTGTAAACACCTGGCTAGGGCATGCTCTCGATGTGCCCCCTTCTACCCCAAGGACCTCTTTCCCATTCAGGGGTAAATCCGAGAGGCCTCCGCCCCAATTCCTTATGGCAAGCTGATTTCACTCATGTCCCCTCTTTTGGCCACCAAAAATGTTTTCACAGCCATTGATACCTTTTCTGGATTTTTCTGGGATGAGCCATTCTCCAGTGAAAACGCCCAAGCTGCCACTCAAGGCCTTCTCTCAGCGATCTGTGTACTGGGAGTACCCCACACACTTAAAACAGACAATGGTCCCTCATTCACATCTGCTACTTTTCTCACCTTCTGCTCTGAGTGGAGTATCTCCCTTAAACATTGTATTCCATATAACCCCCAAGGACAGGCTCTGATTGAGAGAGCTCACCTCACTCTTAAATCTCTCCTAGAAAAGCAAGCTGTGAACTCCTATAAGACACTCAAATTACTCCTTCTCCAGGCAATGTTCACCATGAACTTCTTACAATCTGATGACAAAGGTCTCCCACCTGCCTACAAACATTGGGCCTCCCTTTTTCCCCTTTTCCACCCCCCTCCCCTTGGTATCATGGAAGGACCCACTGTCTGGGAAATGGCAACCTCCCGCACCATTACTAACCCAGGGCAGAGGTTTTGCTTGTGTTTTTCCTACAGACAGTACATCCCCTGTTTGGGTTCCTTCACGCCTAATCAGCCCGATCTCCTCCGAACATGGATCCAGACCTTCAACATCAGATGGAGCAGCTCTCCGTGATGACTTATCTCCTAATTCTTCTCATCCTCAACCAACGAAAGAGACACCACCTACGCTGTGCCAAAGACTCTCGCCCTGTGACTTGGGGGGATATAAAAGCCTTACAATCCCAGCCTGAAGAGACTTTACACTGCCAGGGTCACTCCTCCCCTCCCCCATATCCCTTTTTCTCATGACATGTGCCATCATTACCTCTAACTCCACTGTCTGAGCCCAGCATCTCTGGGCCCTCGTTCCCCACCCCACCCTGTACTTTTACTGGTTAGCGCTGTCTTCCCCGTATTCCTCTCCTCTACCCCCTCAACAGGTCTCCCCATGCAAGAACAGCCACATGTACACCCCCAGCCCATTAATGGTACCTTTAACATATCCTCCACCCTTGCCTTTTACAGTGGGTCACTGGCTGACCAATTGATCACTGACCACACCGTCCTTCTCGGACAATGCCAACAAACTGAATTGATCTTGTACAAAACTGACAACTCCAGCTGGATGAAGGGGTGGAGATCCTCCCTGTGTCCTGTTACTGCTCACATTAGGCCCTCCCCCCACACCTTCAAATCCCTACCTGTCTGTCTTCCTCTCCCTCCCTCTAGACATTCCCCATTTTCCTGGCACCCTATTGCTCCCTGGCAATCCTGTGTCGATTACCAACCATATGTCATGACTCCCTCTTTTTCCCTCTGGCAGACACCCCAACCGTCCCTTGCAAGTAGCCACTTCGGATCTTGGCCTAGACAGGGAGGAACTACTGCCACTACTATACTAGGATCTTTCCTCCTTTGTAGCCCTCACTCTTGCACCAATCTTCACCCTATAGCGATGGATTCAGGGTTCAAATGGTACAACAGAACTTACAACCTTGCTTCCCTTGACTATTTCTCTCTCACTTCCATCTTCGACCCCCCTTGTATCCTCCTTCTCCCTTCTTCCTTCTGCATTCAAATGCCACCCCCTTCACGAACATCCTCAATTGCTCCTGCACCTCATGTACCCTTTCAAATTGCTGGGACAATTCCTCCACACTACATGTAGTACTCAGGCTCCCCAGGTATCTGTGGGTTCCCATGGAGTCACATGGCAATGCCCGTCTCCTTTCCCTCCTCCTTGACCATCTGAAGTGGGCCATTGGACTTCTAGCTCTCCTTATAGCCTCCTTAGTCACCTTTTTGGCCTCCTCAACCACCGCTGTTGCTGTAACCCTTACTCAGACAGCCCCGGCATCCACTATAAATTCCATAGTCTCCCAGACTGCTTCACTCTTTGACCAACAACAGGAAGCCAATAACCTCATACAAGGTGCGATTATGAACCTGAACCAACAAGTACAACTCACCAAGGAACGCGTTGATTTCGTGGAAAAACAAATCAGAGCCCTCTGCGAAGCTAGATACTATGATATCTGTATCACCCCCTTTCCTGCACGCAACCTCTCCCACGCTCGCGCCACCCTCAGCACCCAACTAGTCGGTCCCTGGAGCTCCCTCTTTACTGAACAACTTGCAAACATGTCCCATAGTATAGTCCTCCTTAACGATACTGCGGCCAGTCCCCCTCATTCCTTCTACTTTTCTTGATTCTCTCATACAAGAGGTCACTTCCTGGTTCTCTCTTCCCCGCATGACCCTCTAGTAACTAGCACTTCTAGTTACTGGAGGTCTCTGGTTGTCCGGTACTCTCTGCAAACGCCTCAGTCGACAGACCCAACAAGTTGCCCTCTACGCTCAGATCCTCTTGGCCTCTTTAAGAAAGGAAGGAGGATATGTAGGAGGCCGCCCCACAGCATGCCTACTGGCCTTGAAGGACATGAGATGAAGTCCCATAGAGCAAACTCCAGGATATAGGCCAAGGTAAACCTTGGTTGCCTCAAATCCTCGGCCACAAGGAAACTGGGAGGCACCCCCATATCTACCCCCATATCTACCCATCTACCCTATTTCACCTGTCCCTCACTTGACAAATTTCCGTATAGAGACAGTTGACAAAGGCAATGCAAGAAACTCAGGCCAATCTGATATAGACCTCAGGAGATCCTCCCATACCCTGCTTCTGCATACAGAATATAGTATATAAGCTTACAGGCACAGAAATAAATTGGACTTGACCCCTGATCGCCTATGTGAGTTGTCTTTCTTTGGCAGTCCCTGATGGCCCAGAGAGGGAAGAGCCCCGCCCGACAACAAAATTGACTCAAAGAATTTAAATTATTGACCTGGTCCCATAACTTATAAATATCAGTGGTAAGATTAACATCCAGGTCTGCTAAAACAGCATTTGATACATTCATTATATGTACCCTGCTGCCTTGCAACTATTGATTATAGTTTGACATTAGTATTTATGAAAAAACTACTAGCAGTCCCCACAAACATTGGGGCAAGCCTTTGTTGCTAAATTGCTGCCATTCATCTTCTTATGTCTAGAATAGTTATCAGAGAAACCATCTACCACATTCTACCATAATAAATCCCTTGATATAATTGACATGGAATCTTATAGAGAAAACTTGACATCTTAAGTCAAAGATTCACAGTTGTAAATGCAAGTTAATAAATCTTTGGGCATAGTACCTTAATTTATAGTAGAAGAAACTGAGGCCAAAAAATAATGGAAATTACCCAAGTCATAAAATTGGTGAGAAATTAGGCTATAAGCTAGTGACCTCAAGTATAGGTCTTTAAGAAAAAAACTAGAGGAAGGGCAATAGCTTGCTTCAAATATTTGGAAGACTCTTATGGGAATGAAAATTAAATTTATTTTTCTTGGTCTCAGATGATAAAACCAGGAGAAAAGGGGAGAAATTTCAAAGACAGAAGTTTAGATTTGTTGTAAGGGAAAATCTTAAAATAATTAGAGCTATTGCAAAATGGAATGTGCAACTTTGAGGGGTAACAATAATTGATATTTATGTAATGTCTTCATATTTGAAAAGAACTTGACACATATCCTTTCATTTGAGCCTCACAGTAATCTATGTGATAGACACAGGAAGTTTAAAAAAGCTATGTGATTTATCTATGGTCAAAGAGTTAGTAAGTGTCTGAAGTAAGATTTAAACCTAAATCTTTCCAATTCCAAGTTAAATGTATCTTGTTGCTTTTCTAGCAGTGATTTCCCTATTCCTGGGGCCTTTAAGAAGATGTTAGAAGATGATTTGTTGGAGATATTGTAAAAGAGCTCTCATTCAGGTTTGGTTGGCATAAATGATACCCCAAACTCACCCCTTAAGCAATTCTTCTATGAAAATAATAGGTTTCAGATTAGAATATATGGGGAAAAAAGGCAGAGAGTTCAAGAGAAAGATTTGACTTAGATGCTAAGTAAGAAAGATTAAATTTGCTATCATAAGGCTGGTGAAGAACTCAGGACACACTGCTAACATTTTAGCTATAGATACCTCAATAGGTAAACAATTCCATTGCCAGGCTCTGGTACCATTATGTATTTATAGTTTTCATATGTTCATTTTGTGGATAACTTTTGAGCACAGGCCCATATTATTATTATAATATCTTAAAGTTAATTTGAACAAATCCTCAGGGCACCAAACCTAAACTTAGAGTAATGGATCACTAGAAAGTCAGCATTAAGAAGGAATTTAGGGATCATTTATCAAATTCACTTATCTCATTTTACTATGAGAAACCTTTTAGTTTCTTTTAACCAAAATCTCTTGCAGAACACTAAGCAGATTCCCATTCTTCTATATCTTTCTCATCTGAGGGGAGGGAGGGAAGTCTAGGAAGGGCATATGTAAAGTGCTCTCCCTGGAGAAGCCTTTAGAGATGAACTAAAAGTCTAGGAGCTTCCCTGTCCTAACTCACTCTTCATTTATGGAATCAGGGTCCTGGGCTACTTTTATCTCACTTTTTATCTTTTTTGCTTCTTTCCCCCTACTATTTGAATGATTTACTTAATTTTCAAGCATTCAGTAAACAATATTTCAACAATGTACTTGCTTTTATCTAAGGGCAGTTGACTTGATACTTTCTTATTTTCTGACTTTGGAATCAATGGAGCTGGATTCAAATCCTACCTTGGATGCTGGCTATCTGTGTGACCTTGGGCAATTCATATTACCACTTTCAATGTCAGTTTCTTCATCTGTAAAATGAAAGATTTGGGTTAGATCACTTGGATGTATCTTCTAACTCTTGATCTGTGATCCTATGATTGACTAGTTCTGGACATAAACAACATTAAATCAGATAGAGCTGTTGAATAGGCTAAGCAGAGTCTAGGCAAAGGGTGGAAATGTTAAGTATTCAAGAGTCAAAGAGGAGTCTGGATTCAAAGATAACATCGCATCAAGATGTAATGGAAAGAACCTGTGCTAAGAGGCAAAAAGTTTAGGTAGAGGCCTCAGAGATTATTTACTTGCTACATAAAGCTTGGGTAAATTACTTTACATCTCTTAGTCTCTACTTATAAATTCATAAAATGATGAGGCTAGACTGAATGAAACCTTTCAATTCTGATGTTCTTTTTTTTAAAAGATTTTTCAAGGCAATGGGGTTAAGTGGCTTGCCCAAGACCACACGGCTAGGTAATTATTAAGTGTGTGAGGTAGGATTTGAACCCAGGTACTCCTGACTCCACTCCAAGGCTGGTGATCTATCCACTGCACCACCTAGCTGCCCCCAATTCTGATATTCTTTGATTTATAAACTATTTTATAATATATGGAAAACGAATTTAAAGATAGCATCACAAATCAAAGCCTGGATGGCAATTAATGATGATGAATAAGAATTGAAATTGCAGATGTGGGAATTATAAGTTTACAAATCAATTTATATACATTATCTCATTTTGGTTTCACAAAATTCCCATAAGGTAGATACCATTATGTCCATTTCTGAGATGAGAAAACAGAAACCTAGAGAAGTGATTTGTAGCCACAATCAGGCAGATGGTAAGCCTCAGAAATAACATTTGAATCCTTCCTGATTTCAGATTAAGTCCCCTATCCACTGTGCTACTACTTTGTAATGTGTACAAACTGTAAATCAAGACACAGTAAGACAGTCTCTACTTTCAAAAATGTGCAATCTAATGGAGAGACAACATATATGGAAGATTTCAGTTTCAAGTCAGATAGAAAGATCACATGATCCTAGGTTGCAGCAGAAAACAGATTCTAATGCCTCTTGTTTGATGTCATTTTCACTGATAAAATCATGTGTCTGATATAGTACAAATTGTAAATATCAAAGACTTTGACAACAAGAACATTCTTTTCTAAGACTTTGATAGCTGAAGTTACAATACCTGCAGAAACAATGGCCAAACTGCATTTTACAGGAACTGCTTCTCAAAATGATGATTAAGGGAATTGGGCTGAAAGCCTAGTTTTTCTAAAGGCACTTTACTTCAGGATTCCAGGCTGTCTTCTTCATGGTTTGAGGAGAGCTGGTACTCAAGATGGTGATAGTAGTTTACCTTACTTGGCATATACTGATTCTCTCTCTTCCTTAGGGTATCTCTACTGTTTCAACTGGCCTGATTTGTCTGCCTTATAAATGGCAGTAGGTGGGGAAAGTTTGTCCCTTCTCTATAGGAGTAACTTCTATGGATGATGAGTTATGAGGGTTAAGTGACCAACCTATCAATGAAGGACTTTTCTATTCTTAGAGAACTGATCATCCAATGCTATGATAAATCAATCTACAGGCCCATATGAAAGCTTTCTGGTTTCATTGGACTTGCCAGAGCTTGTGTTCCTCTGGCACAGGCTTCAAGATTTCACATAATGATGAGGCATTGGACTAAGACAAAAGCAAGAAAGGAAAAATTGTTTTACATGCTATAATGAAATGACAATGTTCACAATTGATGCTAAGATAGGACACTGAAAATTGAGCTAGCCAAAATGCCTATAGGACAAGAAAGAGGGGTTCTGCCCAACTGCAGTGTTGACTGGCCTTGGCAACAGGCTTACTTGTTGGCAAACGAAGCCATCCTCCATTGTATAGGATCCCATATAAAGTCTGCTTGACTTGCCTTTTGTCTCTAGCAATTATCAGGATTAACACTTGAGCAATCATTGTTCAGTGCCTACCCTAAGCTTTCTAGTCTCAGCATCCGGATGTTACAAGCCATCTGTTATATACTTTCTAGTGTCATCTCTCTTTCCCCCACATGGACTCAGGGACCACTCAGCAAGGTACCGGTTCCTGAAATAGGCATGTCCCTCAGCAGGAATCTGTGCTAGTTACAATTTGGTAGAATGACAGCTGACCAAGAAATTGGGTTTAATGTTATAACTGATCACCTTCAAGGTCAGAGTTGAAGAAAGTAAATTGCAGATTTGGTTTCACTGTATTTGTCCTGATTTAGAGAGATACACAAGAAGAGGGCATGAAGGACTGAAAGGAGGAGGGAGATTTTTTTTTTAAATGAAAATCAAAAAGGAAAGAGAAGGAAAAGAAGAGAGAAGTAATGGAGACAGGAGGTATGGAGAAGAGGAAAGAAGTGAAGGGAAAAAAATAAAGATTAAGTGGAGAAAGGAAAATAGTGAGGAAAAATAATATCCTTCCCAGATCACTTGACTTGACTAGCTAATTTTATGATGTGGCAGTACCAGAGAAGCCAGAGATGTCTTTCCGTGATGAAAAAGGGAGTTTAGTTTAGTGAAAAGGGAAGGACCACTAGCATTTATAGGCAATAAGTAGATAAAACATTGGGACAAATTACTAGACACCATGTTATCTATCACTGTTCTTACATGTAAAGTAATTTTATAAAGAAAATCTACATCATGCCCCTCTGTTGGTTTATATAGAGAAAGAAGATTAGATATTTTGGAAATGGGGTGTTAAAAACTTGAAAAAACTTGAAAAAAACTTGAACAAAATGTCCAAGATTTGGCATCCAATCTCTTCACTTTACAAATAAGAACACGGGTCTAGAGGGAAAGTAAGTTACTCAAGGTCATATTCTTAAAAAGACTATCATCTTTGATTTATCATATTCTTCCTTGAGAACACTGATTTTGAAGAAGTTTTTTTAAAAAAGGGAAAAGCAGAAAAAGGAAGTGGATAGAAGGATTATAGCTCAGTTGAAAGTACAGTGTATTTGGAATTGGGGACCTGGTTTCAAATCATAGCTCTACCACTTTCTACTTGGACAAGATGCTTCACATATTTGGATCTCAATTTCCTGCTTAATAAAAGGAAAGTATGACTGTAGAACTATTATGGTCCATTTTTACTTATGAAGTGAGTTAAACTTCAAGAGGCTCCTAATTTTCCCTTCCTCTGGAAGGATATAGAAGACAAGAAAAGGGGGCAGCTCTCATTTGTTCATTCTATTTCTAATGGTCCGGGAGAAAAATGCCTCCTGATTGATACTCATAAGAACTTCTGAAATATCCTGAAGCCCTACAGAAGAGTCCACAGTCTTGGCAAAACCCAAATGTCAAAGGACTGGGGAAAGTGCCTGTGTCTAAGGTGGGTCTATCTATACAGCCTCATAGAAGAGTAGAACATAAATCATAAGACTTCAAACTAGAAGGATACTTCAAGGTTTTTGAACCTTGATTCAGTCCCTTACCGAAAAATTGGATTTCTTATTCCTGGTCTTTCTATCATACTTTCTACCTCAATACAACCCTTTACCAGAAATATATATATATATGTACAAAAGGATTGTCACTAGACAGACAATCAGATGAATAGAAAGATGGATGGATAGACAGATATGACAAACAGAAAGACAGACATCTAGACAGTTTGACAAACAGGGAGTTCCAACCATTTTGTATACCTCATCTGCTTTGTGGCTGCTTTCTCCCATAATACACAGAACATAGCCCTAAAATCATAGTACTTGCCTTTAATCAGACCAAGTTGGCTATTGATTTATGCATCTTATTTCCTCCCCTAACTTTCTAATGCTTGAATGGAAAAGGCAATTAAACAAAACACACACTGCACAGTCTCTGGTGATGTTGACAAATAGCTTCCCTCACAACTTAATTTGTGGGAGCCAGGGAATAAGGCCAGACTCAGAGAGGTAGCTTTGGGATAATTGACACTTGCAAAAAAATGAAGATGACATATACAAGTCAGTGGTCAGTGGAAATAATTCCCCTAGTTCACATACACATACTTCAGATGTGTAACATTTCTCCAACCACAGTTACAGGGTTGACTAAGGGACCATTTCTGCTGAGATCAGAATATAGACTGTTTCTCTTCCTGCCACTTATAAGGTTAGCTAAATGCAGAAGATATATTCTATGCATGCATAATGGAAAATAATTTAACTTCCCAAACTGATTGATAAATGACAGTATGGTAATATAGTAATGAAAGAATAGAAGAAAACAAAGTTGTTGAAATTCAGGTCCATCTGGGGAGTCATTCACTAGTTAATTCTTTTGCTTTGGCTTCCTAGTACTTATCTTCCCAATAGCAGTCCTACAAAGAATCTGAAATTTAGGGACTCTGTAGCTTATTCTTTGCTGGTCCCAGACTCAGAGGCTTTGCCTCGATATATGTCTTCATGAAAGAAGTTTCCAACTATTTTCATTTTAGAATTGCAGACTCATAGCATCAATAGAGGAGCACTGTGGTATTATTGTTCTGTTTTATGAAAATCCTGTTTTATTACATAAGTTTAAAAGAAAATAAAGAAAAGCATTGAACTTGAAGTCTTGGGATTTTGGTTTAGTCTATAATTCTTAGATTTACCAGTAATATGAGCATATAAGCCTGTCTCTATAAGGGGTATGATTACCAGTGAAGCCTTAGTTTCTCAATGCATTAAATGAGGATAATAATACTTAAGTATCTATCTCCCTGTTGCTGTGTGAAAAGCATGATGTATAGAGCTTAAAGTGTAATGTAAAAATGATTTTTAGTTATGTCCAAGTCTTTCTGATGTCATTTGGGGTTTTGTTGATTAAGATACTGGAGTTATTTGCCATTTGCCAGGCCCAGCACTGTATCCTTTGTACCTCTTAGCTACCCCAAATATAAGTGTGGGCTAACTTTAAAGGGAAATCTAAAAGTATTTCTATTGATCATTTTATCCAAACCTCTCATTTTACAAATATAAAAACTGAAACTCAAAAGATTTTTCTCTTACTTCTACCTTTTCCCCCTCTCAATTTCTTCCCTGCTTTATTCCCTCCTTCTCACTCTTTTTTTCTTTCTATCCTATTGTCCTTTTGCTTCCTTCCTTCCTTTTTCATTCCTTTCTTTCCTTCTCTTTTCCTCTTATTTACCCACAGGATTACCAAGATAGTCAAAATATAGATCCACATTTCTGATGCTTTCATAGTGATAATTTTATCTAGTCAGTCAGTTTTTGGAGAAGAGAAAAGATGGGACAGAAAAAATAGACTTAACTTTGGAGTCAGAGGATATGGTTATCTATAGGATCCTAAGTAAGTCACTTTTGGAATATTTGTGTTATACAAGTGTTTATTCTAAGAATTCTGAAATCCTTTCTATCTCTAGATCCAGGTTTCTAATCAGTAGGATGTGGAGATGAGGAGCAGCAGTTTATTTGCATTACATTAATGAGCACAAGAAAATATTTTGTATATGAAAAGAATTTATGGTAAACAATGGCAAATTATGATCAGTTTATCATAGTAACATATGTGCAAAGATGAGTATCAGGCACATTTTAAGAGGTAAGAGTTGGCTTTCCTCTTGATTCCTGTTAAATGGAATGGAAGTTACCTGACTGAGACCTTAGTCTCAGAGTACAATTAATTTCTTTGTCAAAGAATCTTGGTTATGGTTTTCATGCCATGAGTTTCAGGCAGATCTCTTCAGCAATGCCTAGAGGAGCTCATCTTATTAAAAGAATAAACAAGCAAACAAACTTGGTATAATCAATGTATTCTAACAGTGCAATACTATTATATATAGGGAGAAGTATAGTTCATGAAATTTTCTGACATTATAAAAGGATCTTCATGTGGAAACAAGCTGAGAACCCTTGGTGTTATATAAAAGTGCCTGGAATTAGAGAGAAACAAGTAAATGACATCCATCTCTGATTCTAGATACATGACTGTGATCAAGTTATAACCTCTCAGAACCTCACTTTCCTCTGAGGGTCACAGGATTCAGAGCTCGAAAGGACCTTAGAATTTTGTGGGCCAACTCTCTCATTTTTCAGATTAAAGAACTGATATCCAGAGAGGTTAAGTCACTTGACTAAGGATATACAATTAATAATAATGCTAAATTTGTCCATATTTGTTTGTTGTGAAGAAAGTTGTCTTTGTAAATCTTAAAATATTAAATGAACATATTATCATCATGTCACTGTTGTAATTCTATTATTGCTATTTATTAGCTAAATGACATGGAGACAGATTGCTTCCCCATGATGTTTATAATTATAGATTTAGCAGATCAACTTGTAAATAGTCTAAAGGTTGTCTTTACTCTGCAATCCATTGACTTTTAGACATAGCTCCCTGCCGATTAGATTCATGTTGTTTCTTAACTTAACAGGAAATCCACAAAGGTCATCTTTCATTCATCCTGCTTCCTGCTAGGGCCTATATCATAATATCCTAACATTCCACTCTCCATTCCACACACTATGACCCTTTATATCACCTCTTCAACTCCTGACCTTCAAGGTTCTAGTTCTAACGATCTCCCCATGAAAACCCATATTCCCTCTCTCTCTCTCCTACACCTGCCCTTTATACAGTCACCTCAGGATCTCTTAAACAAAATAAATTAAGTTAAATTAAATTTTACATGATTGGTTACTTTACTTCATTGACCCATATAGTTGATTTATATACATTTTAGAAAGCTTTATACTGTTTGATGATTAAATAGTTGATGAACGGTGGAGTTTGTCATCATTCATATAAAAACTTGTATTCCAGGGCCTTGACCAGGACTGCAACCCCTGTGCCACAATGCTTTCTATGAAAAAACTCAGATATGACAAATTGAACATATACTATATACATTTATTAAAATCATAATCTAGTGTCAATTTGAGAACTGCCTATACTGATTTCCCTTTTCTTTTTTCCTGTGTTTTCTGCATTTTTTCCTCTCTCTTATTTTCTACTCTTCAATTTTCAACTTTTTACTTTTCTTTCTATACTCTCTCCCTGAGAAACTCTATTGTCATGGTTTCAATTATCAATTTTATGTGGATTATCCCCAAATCTATGCCTTCATATGTGAATAATCTGTATACTTCCCATAAGCTGCATAGTTCCAAAATTATTTCAGATATTTCTACTTGAAAATTCTTGCTTTATCCTTTAAGATTCTAAATCCCAATTTCCTCATCTCTATCAATTTCAATGGGCATTCTTTCAATCACCCAAGTTCTAAACTTTGGCATCATCTTTGGCTTATCCCCAACTTTATCGCCTATATTTCATCAATTAATATGTCTTTCTTATTGTTCTCTTCAAAATATCCCTTGTTTGAATTCATTTCTTCTATTAATTCCTTTCCTTTATGTTTTTCTGGTATACTTCTGCCAGAGACCTTCCTCTTTCCATCTTTCACTTGCCCATTGTCAGATAATCTTTTTCTTAAGCACAGTATCATCTCTTTACTGAAAATCTATCATTTTCACTCATTACCTTATTTCTCAATACTCCACTTATTCTTATATCCCTAAACTCCAGAGTTAAGGTGAACCATCTTCCTCAATTAAGTTGGATTTCTTGCTGCCTTGAAAGCACACAATAATTAATTCTAAGATTTTTACTTGGGTAATATCCCTGTCCTATCCAAATCTAATATTCTATTTTGTAGATAAGAGAAATGAGGTTGTAGATAAGAGATAATGAGCTAAGCCCTTAGCCTAGTCTCACACTGAGTAGAGAAAAATTTTTGAGAAATACATGTTGACTGGAGGCAGCACTGTATGGTCTAAAAAAAGGTTCAGGGGATCTTAATTCAAATCCTGATCCTACCAAATCCTGCCTCCATTATCTTGAGTTTCATTTAATCTCTCTGGGTCTCAATTTCTTCAATTATAAAATGATGGGTTGGACTAAATTATGTTAAAAGGTTTCTTTTCTCTTTCTTACTCTGGGATACTATGACATATGTGCTGGCCTAAATGAGTTTAGAGATTGAAATCTGTGAGAAGTCATCATCCCAAGAAGTTAGAGTTCTTTGAAAGTTAGAGGAACAAGATGGTAGGAAGAAAAGTCATAGATACCAATTTCAAACTTTGGAACATTGACCTATGACTTTTGGTCATATCTTTACTTTTTCTTTGCTTTTTATGCCATCTCCTAGAGACAGGATATTGCTAATAAAGAAGTTTAGGTTCAGAGAAGTATGTTAATCATTCAGATCATCTGGAAAGCTAGAGGCTTATGTGGAACACATCTTGATGTGGCAGTTGCTTTGTGATCAAGTATGAAAAAGAGTATGAGCAGCTCCATCAATTAGAAGGCAAGGATTTCTTTCCAAAAGATACTAAGTGATAATAGAGAAGAAGAGTCAGCTGAGTACAAAACAGGAAGAGGATATTAGTTATTTCGGTGATTCATTTGTATAAAAAAAGGATCTGTGATTTCACTGAAAAAGAAAATTCTAGGTGAAGAAATTCCCTCTGCCAATGCAGAATGGTACCTGTTTCACAAATTATTATCTTAGAGAATTTCCTGGGACACTAAGTGACTTACCCAGGTATGTATTATATTATTTTTGTTGGTGTTGTCCAAGATGTTACATAATCCTTAGTCCTCCTGCCTCTAAGGTCAGTTTTCTATCTAATGTACTACAATTTTTCTCAGTTTCATTTTTTTAAACTGTCTTAATCAAGAACCTCTGTGTTCTAAAATGGTTTTAGCAGCTTTCTTAGTCATGATAAGGAACTGGAAATTACAGAGATGTCCATTAATTGAGGAAACACTGAACAAGTTGTGGTATATGATTGTGATGGAATATTACTATGTTATAAGAAATGAGGAGCTCAATAATCTTAGAAAAAAACATTGATAGTATTGCACAAAATAATGGAGTAGAACCAAGAAAACATATATAATATAGCAATATTGTTTTAAAAATGACTTTAAGCAAATAAGTTTGAGTAAAATAAGTTATTTTGACCATTATAAATACCCAAATTAACTATAATGCACATATGACGAAAGACACTATCTACATCCAGTGAAATAACTACATATATTGAAATATAGAATAATTTTACATAATATATATATATATATATATATATATATGTTCATCTCTAATGGAAGCCATATTTAGGGTGGGGGAAAAGAGGAAAAAGTAATCTATGTGGTCATTTGTTGTATATTTGAAAGGAATAGCAAATTGTGCATACTAAATGTGCATTTTCATGTGCAATCATCTTTTTTATTGTACTATACTGCAGAAATGCATGCTATATTCCATAAATTAAAAATAAAATATAAAAAATATAAACTAATTTCCTAATTCTTCTTCACCATCCTCCTAAAAAAACAACCCCCACAAAAGGGTCAATTTCAAGTCCTACCAATGGCTTGGGGATTTTCTAAACCATGTCAGCTGACTCTTATCATTATGGATCACACAAAACCTCTCTTGGCAGTAGTGGGTAGGAGTGGGATGTGCAAAAGTCTCATTGCCACAGAAGAGTATGTTGCTTTGTAATCTAACCTCCCAGCCTATGCTGGTTGTCTCCTTGAGGTTGCCTTCCCCAGCTTGTAAATGCAGCTGAGCAAGCAGACTTCTGGCAAGGGCAGGAAAGTGAGAACATACAATTCCTTTCAGCTTTCGTCTTGGGTCTTCTTTGCCAGCCCTCTCATTTTTGCATTATTCCCCCTCTAAGCCTTTGCTCGTGCTGTTCTCTATGTCTGGAATGTCCTCCCACACCCTTTTCACCCATTGAATTTCCTGCCAGCCTTTAAAGCTCAGTTCACAAGTTCTTCTCTTCCAGGAAGCCTTCCCTGATCCCCTCCCCACAACATTACTTTTTTTCTTCCATCAGTACTCTGATAGTACTTGGTACAATGTATATTGACTCCAGTGCCTGACCTGGATTCATCTTTCTGAGTTCAATCTGACCTTGGATACTTACTAGTTGTGTGATTCTGGGCAAATCACCTAGCCCTGTTTATTTCAGTTTCTGCATTTGTAAAATGAACTGAAGAAGGAAATGGCAAACCATTCCAGCATCTTTGCCAAGAAATCCCCTAATGGGATCATAAAGAGTTGGACATGACTTAAATTACTGAACAACAATAACATATGTGACTTCTCTCCTAATTAGACTATAAATATCATGGGGCTAAGAAGAGTGACTTATCTGACATTTGTGACTCCCTTAGCATCTTGAACAGGGCTCCCTCTGCACACAATAGATGATTAATATGGGGTGATCTAACAGGATTAACCCCTCTGTAAAAGACTTAAGAGCTCTATTTCAGATCTGCTTATCTACCTATAGTACTTACCTGTCATCCAGCTCTCACTTGTGGTTCCAAGAAGCTTGCATAGACAGTAGCTACATCATGGTAAATCCCTCTCAACAAATGAGCCATACAAGTTTGAAGGAAGCACATGGCCTTAAACCCTTCTGTGAGTTAGAGGGATGTCTACCTCCAAGCATGTGAAAACTTGCCCCATTGGAATGGATGAATGAGAAGAATTTGTTCCAATGATCATGATAGTGACTGAAGCAGATCTTGTGGAGCACTTAGAGCTTAGTCAGATAAGGAAGACATTAAGGACATTCACTGCATCTTGAACCATTACTGGTCTTAATTCTGTCCTGCCACTGGGCTGTAATGACTCTGGAAGAGTGTGAGACTGATGACTTCATGCAATTTTTTGCTTTACTTGCATTTAGTTAACATGCAAGTTAAGACATCTATCTGTGATATCATTGTTCTTCTTCGAAAACAAATCTCTAACAATATGATGATTAGTAAATGTTCATTTAATTAAAAAGGTATATTATCTTGCTGGACTCAGAACATGCTTCTCTTTCTTGGCATTGCAAATCAAGGTTAAAAACCTTTCTGGCTTGTCAATCATTCCTTGCACCATCGTGCTCCCAATTTCTAACCCTCTCACTCAAACTCTGGACTATTTTTTTTCTCGTTGAAGTTCTTAAGTAAAGATTAATTTACCTATATTTTTATTTTCCATTTATCCTAATTGTTTCCCCACCTTGCCCTAATGCTGCCAAACCATAATTTCCTTTAGAAATATGGCACATTGTAAGTGGTAAGAATGAAAGACATCATTAAGTCCTACCTCATTTTCCAGGTAAAGAAGCCAAGGTCTAGAGTAATAATATGATTTGCTTGAGGTCAGCTAGACAGTAAGTGACAGATTTGAGACTGAAATTCAGATTTCAACTCCAGGTCAAAGTGTTTTTTACTCTATCATATTTCTTAACCATGATTGATATATTGGGAATTGTTTCCTCATTTGTAAAATAAAGACTGTGAAGAAAATACTTTTTGAAATATTTTACTTTATGGTTCTGAACCTCAGTCTCCCTATTTTTAAAACAAGGATCTCAATACTTTTATTATCTTCTTCATAGGGTTGTTGTCAAAAGTAAATAAGGTGCTGTTATCTTGAAGAAAGAGAATGCCTAAAAAAGAAAGATGAATAGAAAGAAAAGTGAGATAACTTTGTAAATGAACATTAGTGCAGTAGAAGCAATGACCAAGTTTGGAAGCAGAGATCTGCATTCAAATCTGAAATCTGGTACTTGACACCTGTGTGTCTTTAGGCAAGTTACTTAACTTCTCACTGATTCAGTCTTATTCAAGTTGAAATCAATGATTCAATGGCCATGGGAAACCTACAAACCTGAGGTAAGGCATGTCTTCCCTGCAGGTATTCTTTCATATTAGATATCAAATACAAGATAAAGCAAATTTTGATAGATTGCAGGTCATCTGTACACTATCTAGTGGAGTCACTAGAATGATATGACACCTCAAAAAAAAACTGTTAACCTCTAAGTTAACACACAAAAAGTTATATCTTCCAAGAATAGTAGTAATAGTTCTTTTTTGATTAAACTGAATCTGAAGTATTATGCTCAATTTTAGTTATCACATTTAAGAATGATGAAAAGCTGGAAACAATTCAGAAAAGACAACCAAGGACTCAAGTTGGTGCCACATGGTTGTGGTTATTGTCCTTTGTGTCCCAAAAGGATGAAAAATGCATCTCTATGTTGAGGTTGAGAGTGTGTTTGAATGAGATTGATCAGATCAATATGAGTTCAAAAGGTACTATGACTAGTCAGGAACAAATAATCCCTATGAACATCTGGGATGGAGATGGCTCTCTTCTTTTGAGCTAAATGCAATTTTGCTTTACTTATAAAACCCAGCATCTTCTTTGATGTGGGCATGCCATGCTGGGTGGTCCTATACCAGCTGTCTACCATGTCTCACAATCAATTCCAATGTTTCTCAGAGAGACCTTGAGAGTGGGCTCTGTCATTTCTTCTAATTCTATCTGTTAGTCCTTGCCTTTCTTGATGAAATAGTTTTTAGGCAAACATCAAGCAAGATGATCAGTCCATTGGAATTGTGCTTGCTGCAATAGAGTTTAAATGCTTGGCAATCCAGGTCCAGAAGGATCCTAAGTTCTGATACCTGATCTTGCCAGGTGATCTTCAGAATCTTCCTAAAGCAATTCAAATAGGAAGAGACTGAGTTTCCTGGAATGGTGGTGTAATACTGTCCAGGTTTCACAGTCAAACAACAATGAGGTCAGCACATGGCTCCATAGACCTTCAGTTTGATAGCCTAATATTTCTCTCTCATACTTTCTTTTGGAGCTTCCCAATTTAGCATGTATCTATCTCATCATGTGTATACCTCTAGAAAGTAGAATGGTAATGTAATTGAACTTATCCACATATTCAAAATCTCTCCATTTGTTGTAACCAATAGTTCCCATGTATAGATGGTTTGGTACTAGTGGTGGGGAATCTCAGTTTTTTTTTAACTAATATATTATTTTTCCAAATACACGTTATGAAGGTTTTTCAGCATTCATTCATAGGCATATGTATATATTTTAGTTGCAAAATTTCCTTCCACACTCCCTTTCCACCCCTCTACCCTCAACAGTCAGCTAAACACTGTATATAAACACATTTATCTTAAGCATGTTTACAGATCAGTTATTTCTGGTATGAGGAATTAGGATTAAGGGAAAGAAATACATAAGAAATATTTTTTAAAGTGAATGTAGTGTTTATCAGATATTGAAGGGTTTTGTTTTGTTTTGTTTTGTTTTGTTTTGTTTTGTTTTGCTTTGTTTTTCTTCTTCTGGATGAGTATAGCATTGTCCATAGCCAGTCTAACAGGGTTGTCCTAGCTCTTGGAAATGCTGAGAGCAGTTGCATCCATCAGGGTTGATCATCTCACAATGTTGTTGTTAATATGTAATTTCTCTCTTGGTTCTGCTTCCTTCACTTAGCATCCTATCCTGACTCTTTAGAGTCTTACAAATTTTGGTTTCTTATAGAACAATGTATTCCATAATAGTCATGTATCATAGCTTGTTTAACCATTCCCCAATTGATGAGCATCCCTTCAATTTCCAATTCTTTGTCACTACAAAAAGAGCTGCTATGAATATTTTGGAACATGTGGGACTTTTCCCATTTTTCTAACAATTTCTTCAGATATAGTCCTAGAATTGTAAATGCTGGGTCAAAGTGTAAAAATAGTTTTATTGCTCTTTTGACATAGTTCCATATTGCTCTCCAGAAAGGTTGGATCAGTTCACAACTCCACCAGCTATATATGCATTACTGAACCAGAACCTCTCTTTTCTTGACATTGTCACTAAAATTAGCTTAAGTGGAAGAGAATCAATTCATTCTCTGTTTCAGCTCAGTCTCTGGCACTGCATATAGTGCACAATCCGCTGTGAACAAGAAATTCACCAGCTCTTTCTCCACATTAGTCTTGGATTGCAGCCTTTTCAAATAAAATAAAGATGATATTGATATTTTATAACTCTTTGAAGGTTTCAGAAAATATTGTTTAAACATCATGCTAAAAAAAAAACTGAGAAGCAAGTATACAGTCCTGCTTGACTCCACTGGTGACTGAGAAATTATAAAAGCATCATCCCTTGTTCAGAACCTGTGGAAGCATGCCATCAAAAAACTTGTATACAATACTGATGACCCTTTCGAGGCAACCAAATATTGCTAAGATCTTCCGCAAGCCTTCAAGACTGACAATATCAATAGGTCAGCTCAATGAACATTGTGTACAGACTTATGTTCTGCTCCTAGCATTTCTCCTGTAGTTGCTGGGCAGCAAATATAATTCTAACTGTTCCTTATTGTTTCTGAAACCACTAGTAGATGATCATCTTCCCAGTGAAGGATCAGTCTATTAAGGAGGATTTGGGGAAAAAATCTTGCTAGCAAGGGGTAAGAGAAAGGCCCTTTTGTGTTTGTCATAGGACAACCTATTTCCTTTTCCTTTATAGAGATGGAAAATGGAAGCATCTTTGAACTTCTGGAAGATGACTTCCTTTTGCGACATAACCAAGATTTTAGCCAATTTTTGTTCAAGCAGTGGACTACCTGCCTCATAAATCTCAGATGAAATAGAATCAACACCAGGCACTTTGCCACAGGAGAGGAATTTAATGTCACTCAAAAGGGATTCTTCACTAATGATTCTGACAAAGGACTAATTTCTAAAATATACAGAGAACTGAGTCATATTTTTAAAACGAAAAGCCATTTCTCAATTGACAAATGGTCAAAGGACATGCAAAGGCAATTTACAGATGAGGAGATCAAAGCAATCCATAGCCATATGAAAAATTGCTCTAAATAATTAATTATTAGAGAAATGGAAATTAAAGCTTCTCTGAGGTACCACCTCACACCTCTCAGATTGGCCAATATGACCAGGAAGGATAATGATCATTGTTGGAAGGGTTGTGGGAAATCTGGGACACTATTACACTGTTGGTGGAGCTGTGAACTCATCCAACCTTTCTGGAGAGCTATTTGGAACTACACCCAAAGGGCAACAAAAATGTGCATACCCTTTGACCCAGCAATACCACTACTGGGTCTATATCCCAAAGAAATGATGAAAAAGGGTAAAAACATTACTTGTACAAAAATATTTATAGCAGCCCTGTTTGTGGTGGCAAAGAATTGGAAATCAAGTAAATGTCCTTCAGTTGGGGAATGGCTTAGCAAACTGTGGTATATGCATGTCATAGAACACTATTGTTCTATTAGAAACCAGGAGGGACGGGATTTCAGGGAAGCCTGGAGGGATTTGCTTGAAATGACGCTGAGTGAGATGAGCCGAACCAGAAAAACACTGTACACCCTAACAGCAACATGGGAGTGATGATCAACCTTGAAGGACTTGCTCATTCCATCAGTGCAACAATCGGGAACAATTTTGGGCTGTCTGCAAAGGAGAGTGCCATCTGTATCCAGATAAGGAGAGGTGGAGTTTGAACAAAGTTCAAGGACTATTCCCTTTAATTTAGGAAAAAAACAGATATCTTATTGTCTGATCTTGTTACCTCTTAGACTTCTTGTCTCTTCTTTCAGGATATGATTTCTTTCTCATCACACTCAATTTGGATCAAGGTACAACACAGAAACAAAGTAAAGACTGACAGATTGCTTTCCATGGGGGGGGGGGAGGGAAGTAAGATTAGTGGGGGAAATTGTAAAACTCAAATAATATCTTTAATAAAAATAAATTTTAAAAAATAGGGATTCTTCAGTTGGAAGTTTGATGGAGAAGGCTTGACTTAATCATGTGGTATCTGGGGTCAGTGGCTTCAGACTTAGTTGGTGATGTTCTGTTGAGAATGCTATAAAAATATTCAGCCTATCTCTCTAGGATAATATATTTATCATTAATCAATATGACTCCATCAGCATTGTGTAGTTGAGATATACCATAGGTCTTTGGCCTTTAAATAGCCTATCAGATATTATAAAAGTGCTTTGGATTGCTACTATTATTGAAAAACTGAATTTCATCTACCTTCTGAGTTAAGAATCCTATAGCTCCATTTGTACTTTATTTTGGATGGAATTAAATGCTGCCTTCTTTTGGACAAACAAACTATCCTACTGGTAAACCCTGTGGATTTCTCATTTGTTTGGTTTTTCAGCTTCTAAGTTTCATTTTTGTCAAACTAATGTTGATGTGTGCAAGTGTTCTAGGTCAGATGAGTAAATTCAGTTCTATTTGCCAAATGTGTGAAACCAGCCCATTCATTTTCTGCTCTACCATTGCTAATTTTGGATTAAGCTCAGTTTTCCATCTAAATTATCAACAAACCGTACACACTGAGTGAAGCATTCTAATTTATTGACATTAAGTCTTTGAGTAGTCATTTTTCTCTTGGTGTCAGCACTTATTTTTTGTTGAATACAAATGTTTAACTCATAGAAGATAAATCTATAAAGAGTCTAGAACAGTGCCACAAATTTCCTTAGTCACTCACATCCTGTATCTCTCTTCTCTTTACATAGTTTATTAAATATTAGTTTTTGCTGTGAGGATGCATTCATGAAACTATATTGTGTTTTGGTAAATGAAAACAGTGTTGTTTATGAGAAGCTTATTAAATATACTCCTCTTCAATTGCTATTTCTCTTTCTGACTCCATTCCTCCTAATTCTTTCTGTCAGATGTAATTGTTTGTGTCTGCTCTGACATTAAAGTCACATAGGATTCAAAGTTCATCCTCTTTTGGCACATTGATGATTACAATATCTAGATCTTAATAAAATTTTTCTTTGACACCATCAGTGTTCATCATGGTGGGAGCTTTATGCACTGATGATGATAGTGTAGTGTTTTCCTGTATGTGGCAATCATATTTTCATGAGCTTGTCATTTACTCCTTTGGGGAAAATATATAAGCTTGTTGATCAGATAAATTTTTCATTGCAAGACCTATGCCAAAAAGGAGATGTTCACCATCTCTTTTCCCATTCCAGAAAATCATGTATACAGTTCTGGCTTTGGTGAGCTGGGCTTCATTTGCCAATCTTGTTTCCACTCAAAGCTCCTATTTGAATGTGATTCCTATTGAGAACTCTCACAACAAGAGTTCATCTTGGAATCATTTTCAGGAAACACTCTGTGTGTTTTGGTTGCAGGCAATGATCCCATACTCCATAGTAAACAGACCAAGGATAGGTTAGGTGAAGCAGATCATTTTTAGGGTCCCTTTTCTAGCACCTTCCTTATGCCAGGAGGTGAACAGTGAAGACCTTTAAAAAGGGCTCTGACATTAGGAAGTTCTGTGAGTCCTATTGCTGCTTTAGTCTGGTGGGGAGATGACTTTATGGCCCAGAATTCCTGTGTGCAAGACTGTGACTACAGCTCTTACTATATCTGTATATCTTTTTTGTCACTTGCGTATTGCCACAAGGACTTCGAAATATGTAAAAATGGAAAAATGGAATGGGTGAGCTTTTTTGACTTGTACATAAATTGGATTTAAGTGAGGTAGAGTCGCATGAAGAAGATGAAAATAATATTCAAACTTAATGGCTATTGAAGTTCCTGGCAATTCAGAAATGCTATTGTTTTGTGATTTTACTAATATTGAAATCATCTCAAGATTAATTACTGTGAAAAGCAGAGCAACAGATACATTCATGTGCCTTAATGATAATTTCTTCTCTCAGAAGATGGACAATGTGACAAGGTCCCTATATTAATCTGACTCTGAAGTTATTGAAATGGAAATGAGAATGGTGAGAGGCAGTGTCCATGTCACATTAGAATTCCTGACAAAAAAAGAGAGAAATATTCGTAACAATCTGATGTACACCTTAGATATTAGTATAGATATTTTAAGACTTCAAAAGTTGCTAAACTAGTTTAAAGTATATATCAAGTTAGTTACAGCTAATTTAATGGAATGTTCCCAAGACTATATAATGTACAACCAGTGGTGATTACATATGCAAAATCAACTCTAAGACTAATTGGAGAGATTTCTTTTCTAGTTGGTATAATGAGGAAGGAACTCTCTTGAGTTCTAACCAATTCCCCTCCAAAAAACTTAAAAACTACCTCAGAATCAAATTAGGAGCTGGGAAACAACTTATCAGCAGAGCAAGAAAAGTCTGTCTCATTAGAGAGGGGAACCTGGTAAACAAGTAAGTTTGCACATTGCACTCCAGACTGAAAGAAGTGCCAATCCCTAGGGAAATCTACCAAGTGGACTTTGGTCTGTGCAAGCCAGCAGTCTGAGACCAGATGCACAGTGAGGTAGACTCCAACCCCAATGCAGGTCATTAGAGAAGTCCCATCTTCTTTGCTGATCAGAAGTAAGACCACACCCTAGGGACCAGCCAACAGTGAGATTTGATCATTGGGGTCAACCAGTAGCAAAACTCCACCTTTGGAACCACTCAGTAGAGACTTGCCATAAGCAAAGGCTTATCCCTGAGGCAGGCAAGCATCAAGGCCAACAGGAAGGCCCCTTCCAGTGCAAGTCAGCAGCTAAGCCTTTGGGCCTAGGGAAAGACACCTGTAAAATCCCAAATCTTGTATAAGAAGCTTGTGACTGAGCAGTAACAGAATTGAAATTTTACATAAGTGTGCAGTCTGAAAATAAGCAGAAAAATAAGCCAAAATACAAACACACACAAAAACTTGACTATAGAAAGGTTATGGTGGCACCGAGGATCAAGACACAGATTTAGATGAGAACCACAGTGTCAAAATATCTACCGGCACAGACTCAAAGAAAAAAGTGTGAATTGATCCTCAGGCCCCAAAACTCCTGGAAGAATTTAAAAGGGATTTAAGAAAGCAAATCAGACAAATAAAAGAAAAATTAGGAAAAGAAATGAGAGTAATGCAAGATAATCATGAGTATAGAGTTAATAGCTTGGTAAAAGAAACAAAAATTGTAAGAGAATATATAAAAAATCACTAAAGAAAATAACTCCTTAAATAATAGAATTGACAAAATAATAGAATTGAAAAGGAGGTACAAAATCTCAATGAAGACAATAACTCCTTAAAAAACTAGAATTAAGCAAATGGGAGCTAATGATTTAATGAGATGCCAAGATATGATGAACAAAAAAAGGAATAAATGTGAAGTTTCTCATGGGAAAAAACAAGTGAATTGAAAAATAGATTGAGGAGAGAGAATTTGAGAATTATTGGACTACTTGAAAGTGATAAAAAAAAGAACTAGACATCATATTTCAAGAAATTTACAAAGAAAACTACACTGATGTCCTAGAACCAGAGAACAAAATCAAATTTGTAAGCATGCATTGAATACCAGCTGAAAGAAATTCCAGAATGAAAACTCTCAGGAACATTATAGCCAAATTCTAGAGCTCCAAGGTCAAGGAGAAAACACTGCAAGAAGTCAGAAAGAAACAATTCAGATATCATGGAGTCACAGTCAGGATTACACGGGATTTAGAAAATCCTATATTAAGAATTAAAACGCTTTAAATATTATATGCTGGAAAGAAAAAGAGTTTGGATTACAATCTAGAATTATCTATCTAGCAATAATAAATATAATTATATATTTAATAAAATAGAGGACTACTAAGCATTCCTAATTAAAAAGATAAGAGATGAATTAAAAAACTAATCTTCAAAGACAAGACTAAAGGGAAACATAAAAAAGCAAAAAATAATAGAGAAAATGTTATAAATTCAAGAAGGTTAAACTGTTTATAATCTATATAGCAAGATGATATTTATAATTCATAAGAACTTAGTAACTATAAAGACTATTAGAAGCTTATGTAGTCAGGAGCATTATGAGATGACTATGATAGATAATATACAGAAACCCCAAAACCCACAAGAAAAAAAGATTTCAGTGGCATTAGGGGAAAAGGGAGACATAATGGGATAAATCAACTCACATAAAGGAGGCAAGAAAGAGCTATTATAGTAGGAGGAAGATAAGGAGGAAAGGCAATACTTGAACTTTACTCTCATCAGGACTGACTGAAAAGGGTGTCACCTGGAATGTACAAATTCAGTTGAAGTAAAAATGGGAAAGGGCACAGGAACTGATAGAAGGGGTAGGTGACAATCAGGAGTAAAATACTTCTGAGGAAGGACAGAGTGAAAGGCAAGAGAGGGAGAGAGAAATAAAAAATGGAAAATGGGATTGAGGGAAATGCAAGTAAGTTATTATAACTAAATGTGAATGGGATGGATTTACGCAAATAACAAAAACAAATAGCAGAATGGATCAAAAACAAGAATCTTACCATATGTCCTTTAAAAGAAACTCATATGAAGCTTAGAGAAAAGTACAGAATAAAGGTAAAAGGCTAGTGAAGAATGTATTATGCTTCAGCGAAAGTTAAAAAAACAGGGGGAACAAACATGATCTCAAAGTAAAATTAAAAAAGACTTAATGAAAGAGATAAAAAGAAAGGAAATATATCTTACTAAAAGGTACTACAGACAATGAAATAAAATCAATACTAAAACATATATGCACCAAACAGTATAGCATTTATATTATTTTAAATGTAGTTAAATGAGTTAGAGGAGAAAATAAATAAATAATAAAACTATATTAGTGGGGGACCTCAACTTCTCCCCTCAGAACTAGATAAATCTCAAAAAGAATAAGCAAAATAAGAAACAAAGAAGCTGAAGAGAATGTTAGAAAAGTTAAATATGATAACTCTCTGGAGAAAATTGAATGCATCCTTTTTAGATCATGAAGAAATAAAAAAAATTATATTCACCAAAGTACATTGGAAAGACAGATTAAAAATTAATTAGAAATAATATAATTTGGGCAGCTAGGTGGCGTAGTGGATAAAGCATGGGCCCTGGAGTCAGGAGTACCTGGGTTCAAATCCGGTCTCAGACACTTAATAATTACCTAGCTATGTGGCCTTGGGCAAGTCACTTAACCCCATTTGCCTTGCCAAAAAAAAACCTAAAAAAAAGAAAAAAGAAATAATATAATTTATTCCTAAAGAATAAGTGTGTCAAAGAACAAATCATGGAAACAACTAGTAATTTCATTAAACAGAATGACAACAATAAAATAGCATGCCAAAGTTTATGGAATACAAAAAAATTAGTACTTAGAAAAAAATTTATATCTCTAAACAGTTACATCAAGAAAATAGAGGAAAAATAGAACAATGAATCAAACCTGCAGCTAAAAACACTGGGGGAAAAAACAAATTAAACATCCTTAATAAAACACAAAATTGGAAATCCTAAAAATCAAAGGAGAGTAATAAAATTGAACCAACAAGTAAAATTAGAAACTGGTTTTATGCAAAAAAACAAAGTAGATAAACCATTGGTAAATTTGATTTTATAAAAAGAAAGAAGAAAACCAAATTACCAGTATCAAAAATGAAAGGGACAAATTCACCAATAAGAGGAAATTGAAACAAAATCTAAGAACTATTTTGTCAAATTACATGCCAATAAATCTGACAATCTTAATGAAATGAAGAAATATTTCAAAAATATAAATTACCTAGTTTAATAGAAAAGGAAATATAATACTTACATAACCCAATCTTAGAAAAAGAAATTGAACAAGCCGCAATAAATTGCCTAAGGAGATAATAATGCAAATATGGTGCTGATAGCTAAACCAGAGCAAAAAAACTGTAGGCTGATTTGCCTAGTGAAAATATTGATACAAAAAAATTTTAAATAAAATACTGGCAAAGAAATTACAGTAATAAATAACAAGGATAAAAATCCTATGACCAGGGGGGATTTATATCAACAATATGGTATTATTTCAATATTAGGAAAACTATCAGCATAATTTTCCATATCAATAACAAGCCTAAAAAGAATCTTATGATTATCTCAACAGATGCAGAATAAGCCTTTGACAAAATACAACATCAAATACTATTTTAAAAGTTACAGAATAAATGTAGCTCATCTTAAAATGATAAGTAATATTTACTAAAACATCAGCAAGTTTTATCTGTAATGGGGAAAAACTAGAATTCTCAATACAATTAGGAATGAAGTGAGCATACTCATTATCACCATTATTATTCAGTATTATACTAGAAATGACAGGTGTAGCAATAAGAAAATAAAAAGAAATTGAAAGAATTAGAATAGGCAATGAAAAATTAAAAAATGATGTTATACTTAGAGAATTGTAGAGCTGCTGGACTTTGTTGGTAACATATAGAAATGCTAATGAATTTGTGTGGGTTTATTTTTTTTCCTGTAATTTTGCTGCTTATTCATTTCAACTAGTATTTTGTCTATATTCCAAAATCTTTGGCATGCTATTTTATTGTTCCCATTCTGTTTAATGAAATTACTGGTTGTTTCCATGATTTGTTCTTTGACACACTTATTCTTTAGGAATAAATTACTAGTTGAAATGAATAACCAGCAAAATTACAGGAAAAAAATAAACCCACACAAATTCATTAGCATTTCTATATGTTACCAACAAAGTCCAGCAGCAAGAGATAGAAAGAGAAATTCCATTTTAAATTATTGTAAACAGTGTTAAATTCTTGGGAGTCTACATGCCAAAACAAACCCAGGACTTATATGAACACAATTATAAAAGACTTTTTACACAAATGTAGTCAGATCTAAACAATTGGGAAAATATTAATTTTTCATGGGTAAAGGAGCCAATATAATAAAACTGAAAATTCTATCTAAATTAATCTACTTATTCAGATACTGGCCAATAAAATTACCAAAAACTATTTTATAGAACTAGAAAAAAGTAAAAAAAAAATCATCTGGAAGAAAAAAAATGATTCGAGAATATAATGGGAATCAAAGGAAAAATATGTAAAGGAAGGTGGTCTAGCTATACCAGGTCTCAAACTGTATTATAAAATGGTAATTATCAAAACAACCTGTTATCAACTAAGAAATTGTAATAAATCAGTTGAATAGATTAGTTACATGGAACATTGTAGTAAAATGATCATAGTAATTTAGTGGTTGATAAAGTCAAAGTTTCAAGCTTTTGTGACAAAACTCATTATTTACAAAAACTACTGTGAAAATTGGAAAACACTATAACAGGAACTAGGTTTAGGCTAACATCTCACACCATACATAAAGGGTGATACTATTAACAGATTAGTAATAGTTTATTTGACAGATCTATGGATAAGGGATAATTTTACAACCAAACAGAGAGCATTACAAAATGAAAATGGTTAATTTTGATTATATAAATTAAAAATCTTTACATAAATTAAAACAACATAAACCAAATTTGAAGGAAAACAGAAGAATGGGAATTTGTTTTTTACAACCAATATCTCTGATAAAGATTTCATTTCTTAAGTATAAAGAAAACTGAATCAAATTTATTAAAAAATACAGGTTATTACTCAGTTGATAAATTGTTAAAGATACAAACAAACATTTTGCAGAGAAAGGTATCAATGCTATCGATGGTCATATGAAAAATGCTCTAAACAACTATTGATTAGAGAAGTTGACTAAAATAACAAAAAAAGAAAAATGATAAATATTGGGAGGGGAATTTGGGAAAACTGGTACACCAATGAATTGTTGGTTGAGCTGTGAACTGATCCTGCCATTCTGGCAAGCAATTTGGAACTTTGCCCAAAGGACTATTAAACTGTGCATACATTTTGATTCCACAATACTACTGTTAGGTGAAGATGTTTGTTCTTTGTTTTCAAAGAAGACCATAACATCAGGGAAGTGATGCCATGATAAGCAGTTGAATTGGATTTGAGTGAGGGAGAAGCATGCTAAGTCACCAACCTCACTTTCACCTCCAGTGATCTGGGTCCAGTGGCCTTATGTGATTTGGGTTGACTGGGGATGACCTTGGATGTGAGGTAATCAGGGTGACTTGCCTAAGATCACAAAGCTAGTAAGTGTCAAGTGTTTGAGGCAGGATTCAAACTCCCAACCTCCTGACTACAAGATCAGGGCTGTAGACCTTAGAAAAATCATTTAACCCTGATTGCCTCACATCCAGGACCATCTCCAATCATCCTGATTCATATCTGGCCACTGGCTCCAGTTGGCTATGGAGAAAAAAGCAAAGCTACTGACTTAGCACAAAACCCCCATCACTTAAATCCAATTCATCTGCTTGTCATACCATTAGCTCCCTGGTGGCATGGTCTTTTTTGTGAATGAAGGACAACATTATTATTTCTACTAGGTCTATATCATAAAGGACTTTCTGTGTGAGTATGTGTGCCCATGTATGTGATGACTAAGAATTGGAAGGTGAGGGGATGTTCTTCAATTGGAGAATGACTGAGCAAATTGTTATTTTGATTTTTTATTTGAATACTGAATATTCAATTTGAATATTATTTTGATGGGATATTATTGTGCTTTAAGAAGTGACAAGTAGGATCATTTCAGAAAAACTTGGAAAGATGTGAACTGATACAAAGTGAAGTAAGCAGAAGCATCAGAATATTGTTTACTATATAAAGAATATCATATGATGAGGAACTATGGTTTTTTAATTTATTTTTATTAAAGATATTATTTGAGTTTTACAATTTTCCCCCCAATCTTGCTTCCCTCCCCCCCCCACAGAAAGCACTCTGTCAGTCTTTACTTTGTTTCCATGTTGTACCTTGATCAAAATTGGGTGTGATGAGAGAAATCATATCCTTAAAGAAGAGAAGTCTAAGAGATAACAAGATCAGACAATAAGATATCTGTTTTTTTTCCTAAATTAAAGGGAATAGTCCTTGCACTTTGTTCAAACTCCACAGCTCCTTATCTGGATACAGATGGCACTCTCCTTTGCAGACAGCCCAAAATTGTTCCCAATTGTTGCACTGATGGAATGAGCAAGTCCTTCAAGGTTGATCATCACTCCCATGTTGCTGTTAGGGTGTACATTGTTTTTCTGGTTCTGCTCATCTCACTCAGCATCAGTTCATGCAAATCGCTCCAGGCTTCCCTGAAATTCCATCCCTCCTAGTTCCTAATAGCACAATATCGTTCCATGACATACATATAAGACAGTTTGCTAAGCCATTCCCCAATTGAAGGACATTTACTTGATTTCCAATTCTTTGCCACCACAAACAGGGCTGCCATAAATATTTTTGTACAAGTAATGTTTTTACCATTTTTCATCATCTCTTCAGGCTAACATCTCACACCATACATAAAGGGTGATACTATTAACAGATTAGTAATAGTTTATTTGACAGATCTATGGATAAGGGATAATTTTACAACCAAACAGAGAGCATTACCCAGTAGTGGTATTGCTGGGTCAAAGGGTATGCACATTTTTGTTGCCCTTTGGGCATAGTTCCAAATAGCTCTCCAGAAGGGTTGGATGAGTTCACAGCTCCACCAACAGTGTAATAGTGTCCCAGATTTCCCACAACCCTTCCAAAAATGATCATTATCCTTCCTGGTTATATTGGCCAATCTGAGAGGTGTGAGGTGGTATCTCAGAGAAGCTTTAATTTCCATTTCTCTAATAATGATTTAGAGCAATTTTTCATATGGCTATGGATTGCTTTGATCTCATCTGTAAATTGCCTTTGCATATCCTTTGACCATTTGTCAATTGGGGAATGCCTTTTTGTTTTAAAAATTAACTCAGTTCTCTGTATATTTTAGAAATTAGTCCTTTGTCAGAATCATTAGTTGTAAAGATTGTTTCCCAATTTACTACATTTCTTTTGATCTTGGTTACATTGGTTTTATCTGTGCAAAAGCTTTTTAATTTAATGTAATCGAAATCATCTAATTGGTTTTTGGTGATGTTCTCCAACTCTTTCTTAGTCATAAACTGCTCCCCTTTCCATAGATCTGACAGGTAGACTAGTCCTTGATCTTCTAAATTGCTTATAGTATTGTTTTTTATGTTTATGTCCTGTAACCATTTGGATCTTATCTTGGTAAAAGGTGTGAGGTATTGGCCTAATCTAAGTTTCTTCCATACTAACTTCCAATTATCCCAGCAATGTTATCAAAGAGGGAGTTTTTATCCCAATGGCCAGACTCTTTGGGTTTATCAAACAGCAGATTACTATAATTATCTCCTGCTTTTACACCTAGTCTATTCCACTGGTCCACCACTCTATTTCTTAGCCAATACCAAACAGTTTTGATGACTGATGCTTTATAATATAATTTTAGATCAGGTAGGGCTGAGCCACCTTCTTTTGCACTTTTTTCATTAAGCTGCTGGAAATTCTTGACTTTTTATTTCTCCATATGAATTTATTTACAATTTTTTCTAACTCGTTAAAGTAATGTTTTGGAATTTTGATTAGTAGCACACTAAATAGATAGTTTAGTTTTGGTAGAATTGTCATTTTTATTATATTAGCTGTACCTATCCATGAGCAGCTGATATTTGCCCAGTTATTTAAATCTGATTTAATTTGTGTGAGAAGTTTTTTATAATTGTTTTCAAAAAGATTCTGAGTCTGTCTTGGCAAATAGACTCCCAAATATTTTATATTGTCTGAGATTACTTTGAATGTGATTTCTCTTTCTAGCTCTTCCTGATGTTTCTTGCTAGACATATATAGAAAAGTTGAGGATTTATGAGGGTTTATTTTATAACCTGCAACTTTGCTAAAATTGCTCCTTGTTTCCAGTAATTTTTTGGATGATTTCTTGGAATTCTCTAGGTAGACCATCATGTCATCTGCTCAGAGTGAGAGTGTTGTCTCTTCCTTCCCAATTCTAATTCCTTCAATTTCTTTTTCTTCTCTAATTGCTGATGCTAACATTTCTAATACAATATTGAATAGTAGTGGTGATAATGGGCACCCTTGTTTCACCCCTGATCTTATTGGGAATGTCTCTAGCCTCTCCCCATTGAATATAATGCTTGTCGATGGTTTCAAATAGATACTGCTAATAATTTTAAGGAATGGTCCATTTATTCCTATACTCTCTAGTGTTTTTAATACTAATGGATGCTGTATTTTGTCAAAAGCTTTTTCAGCATCTATTGATATGATCATATGATTTCTGATAGGTTTGTTGTTGATATAATTGAGTATACTAACATTTTTCCTAATATTGAACCAACCCTGTATTCCTGGAATAAATCCTACTTGATCATAATGTGCTATCCTAGTGATGACTTGTTGTAATCATTTAGCTAAGATTTTATTTAGGATTTTTGCATCTATATTCATCAGGGAAATAGGTCTATAATTTTCTTTCTCTGTTTTAACTCTTTCTAGTTTAGGTAACAGTACCATATTGGTTTCATAGAAAGAGTTAGGCAGAGTTCCATCTTTCCCTATTTTTCCAAAGAGTTTATATAGGATTGGAACCAATTGTTCTTTAAATATTTGGTAGAATTCACTTGTGAATCCATCAGGCCCTGGAGATTTTTTTTTTTTATGGTGTTCAATAATGGCTTGTTGAATTTCTTTTTATGAGATAGGGTTGTTTAGGTATTTAATCTCTTCTTTATTTAACCTGGGCAACTTATACTTTTGTAAATATTCATCCATTTCACTTAGATTATCAAATTTATTGGCATAGAGTTGGACAAAATAATTTTGAATTATTATTTTAATTTCCTCCTCATTGGTGGTGAGTTCACCTTTTTCATTTATGATACTAGCCATTTAGTTTTCTTCTTTCTTTTTTAAAATCAAATTGACCAGTTGTTTATCAATAGTTTTTTTGCTTTTGATTTTATTAATTTCTCCTTTAATTTTTAGAATTTCTAATTTGGTATTTAATTGGGGATTTTTAATTTGTTCTTTCTCTAATTTTTTTAGTTGTATGTTTAGTTCATTGATTTCCTCTTTCTCCAATTTATTCATGTAAGCATTTAGAGCTATAATATATCCCCTGAGAGTCACTTTGAATGAATCCCATAGGTTTTGGTATGTTGTTTCATTATTATCATTATCTAGGATAAAATGGTTAATTCTTTCTATAATTTGTTTTTGGTCCACTCATTTTTTAAAATGAGGTTATTCAGTTTCCATTTTGTTCTGGGTCTATATCTCCTGGGCCCAGTATTGCATATTACTTTTATTGCATTGTGATCTGAGAAAGAGGTATTCACTATTTCTGCCTTTCTGCAGTTGATCATTAGGTTTTTATGTCCTAGTACATGGTCAATTTTTGTATAAGTTCCATGTACTGCAGAGGAAAAGGTATATTCCTTTCTATCCCCATTCAGTTTCCTCCATATGTCTACCATATCTAATTTTTCTAACAATCTATTTACCTCCATAACTTCTTTCTTGTTTATTTTATGATTTGATTTGTCTAGATCTGATAGCGGGACGTTTCTTTTAAGCAGCATATTGTAGGATTCTGGTTTTTAATCCACTCTGCTATTTGCTTATGTTTTAAGGGAGAGTTCATCCCATTCACACTCAAGATTATGATTACTAATTCCTTATTGCCCTCTGTGCTATCTTCCCTCTGTTTGTATTTTTCCCCCTTTCCCCCCCTTTATCCATATTCCCCAATATTTTGTTTCTGAATACCACCACCACCCCCTTCAGTGTGTTTGCCCACCTATATCATACCCTCCCCTTTTTTCCGCTTTCCCTTTTTCCCTTTTCCCTTCCCTTCCTTTTGTTATTTCTCCTCTTTTCCACACTCCCCTTCCCTTTCTCTGTTCCCCCTTCCCCTTTTCCCCTATTAATACTTGAAAAGTTAGATGTTTTATAAGTTAACTGAGTATGTGTAGGTTGACTTTAAGTCAAGTCTGATGAGAAGATTCAGGTGTTTCTCATCTGCTCCCTTCTTCCCCTCTATTACTATATGATTTTTGTACTTCTTAGTGTAATGAGATTTACCCCATTCAATCCCCTCCCTCCTCCAGTCTCTTTCCTGTCCCCCTTTTTAAGGAGGCGGTGTGTTTTAGATCATTCTATCTAAGTCATAGAAAATTCTGAGTGTCTGTCCCTTCTAGTTCAGTATATTCTATAGAATAGAGTCAAAATTCCTGACAGTTATTAGAGTCTTCCTCCCAAGTGGGGTTAAAGCCAGTTACATTCCATTAGATGGCAGTCTCATGGATAGCTCATGAGTGTCCATCATTTCTGGCTAGTTATATTCTGTCTGTTAGAATTACAATTCTCAAGATTTATGAGAATCTTTCCCCCCACCCCGCTGGGATATAGCCAGTTTCAACTTACTGGACTGCATTTTTTTCCTTTTACCACCCCCCTTTTTTTTTTAACCTTTTCATGTGTCTCTTGAACCTCCTGTTTGATGTCCAAATTTTCTGTTTAGCTCTGGTCTTTTTATCAAATTTTTGGAATTCTTCCATTTCATTAAATGTCCATGATTTTCCCTGGAAGAGAAGGCTCAGCTTTGCAGGAAAGTAGATTCTTGGCTGCATTCCAAGCTCCCTTGCTCTTCGAAATATCTCGTTCCAGGCCCTTCGATCCCTTAATGTTGATGCAGCCAGGTCCTGCATGATCCTTTCTGTGGCTCCTTGATATTTAAATTGTTTCTTTCTGGCTGTTTGCAGTATTTTCTCTTTTATCTGATAGTTCTGGAGTTTGGGCACAACATTCCTTGGTATTTTCATTTTAGGATCTTTTTCTGGTGGGGATCAATGTACTCTTTCAATAACTACTTTGCCCTCTGAATCCATGATATCAGAGCAGTTTTCCATCACTAGATCTTGTAATATTAAGTCCAGGCTTTATTTCTCTTCATTGTTTTCAGGAAGTCCTATAATTTTCAGGTTGACCCTCCTCGATCTATTCTCAAGGTCAGTGGTTTTGTTGATGAGGTATTTTTACACTTGCTTCTATTTTGAAAGAGCTTTTCATTTGACCAATTGAAGTTTTGAGAGAATTATTTTCTTTTTTACATTTGCCCACTTGAGGATCTGAGAGAATTACTCTCATTTTGTATTGGTCCAATTGATGATCTGAGATATTTATTCTCCTTTTGTATTTGTCCAATTGTACTTTCTAAGGTTTTGTTTTCTTGTTGCAAAGTATTAATTGTCTCT
This sequence comes from Macrotis lagotis, assembly GCF_037893015.1. Lineage (NCBI taxonomy): Eukaryota > Metazoa > Chordata > Mammalia > Peramelemorphia > Peramelidae > Macrotis > Macrotis lagotis. The sequence continues at coordinate 199,135,914 of NC_133664.1, read as the reverse complement.
CCCAAAGTTTTAAGGTCCTTCCTTATTTCTTCAAGGAATTCTTTCTGTGCTGGAGACCAGATTGAATTCTCCTCAGAGGTTCCAGTTCTCTCTGAGTTAGGTTCTTTCCCTTCCAGGAATTTTTCTATGGATTCACCTTTCCACTGACCCTTCTTCATTTTGCTAAGACCTTGAGTTGGGGGGGTGGCTGGTTCAGCAGGGCTTGGGATCGCTAAAGGCTTTACTCACTGAGTCCAGTTTCTCTGGCTGGCCAGTAGGAGGTGTTGGTTGCTTTCTCTGAAGTGTCTGTGACCTTGACTGAGGCCTTCTCCTTTTGCTTGAAGGGAGGGTTTGGAGCTATTGAATTCTTTTTCCTTCAATCAATGGTGGGCTTTACCCTGGCCTGAGGTCATTCCTCATCTGGGCTGGTTCTTCTGCTCACACACCTGGGCCTGAGGCAGAAGTTGTTTGCATTTGTTTGTTTGGGAGGAGGTCTGAGTTGTAATGGGATCAGAGGAGCTCAGGATGGTGTCTGCAGCTCTCCTACACCAGAACTCTGCCCCCAGCCCGATCCCCAAGCTCCATGGGGACAGCACCAACACCAGCGCCTCTGCTCCTCCAACCACCCAAGCCCCTGTCATCCAGCCCCACTGCTGATCCAGAAGGTCTGGCTCTCAGGCCCTCAGACTCCTGGCTTCAATTCATCTGTTAATCTGGCTGATCTGGGGCTGATCCTCCCTCTGAGCCCCGACTCACCCATCCGAATTTGACTCACCCAACCTGAATTCGTCCAAAGCTGCTGCCGGAGACAAATCCTGAGATAGTTGTTCTTTCTCCTGGCTTTTCTTTCTGGGTTTTGTGGGTTAGATTTATTTTAAGAGGTTTGTTTCATGTGATAGATGGGGAAGAGATCAGGAGACTTTAGAACTGTGCCTGTCTTCTCTCCGCTATCTTGGCCGGAAGTCCTGATGAAGAACTGTTAATAATTTAGCTATTCTCCGGAACACAATGATCAAAGATAATCCTAAAAGACTCCAGCTGAAAAATGCTATCTGCCTCCAAATGAAGAACTGATACTGTCTGGATACAGACTAAAGCATATTATTTTCTCTTTTTTTCCCTTCCTTCCTTCCTTCCTTCCTTCCTTCCCTCCCTCCTTCCTTCCTTCCTTCCTTCCTTCCTTCCTTCCTTCCTTCCTTCCTTCCTTCCTTCCTCCATTTTTATTCCCTCTCTCACACTCTCTGGTTATCTTTTTTCTCTCTCCTTCACTCTCTCTTTCTTTTATTGAATATTGTTGCACAACATGACAAATATAGAAATGTTTTATATGATTATACATGTATAACTTATGACAAAGAGTTTAATATCTTAGGGAGAGTAGAGTGGATGAAGGAAGGATAGAATTTAGAACTTAAAACAAAAAATAACTGAAAAAATTGTTTTTACAGAGTGGCTAAGTGGCACAGTGGATAGAGCTCCAGCCCTGGAGTCAGGAGTCCCTGAGTTCAAATACAACCTCAGACACTTTATAATTACCTAGTTGTGTGGCCTTGGGTAAGCCATTTAACCCCATTTTCCTTGCAAAAATCTAAACCTGAAAATAAAAAAAAAGTTTTTACATGTAATTATAGGGAAATAAAATACTAAAATAAGAAAAATTGCTGATTAAGAAAAGACAAATTGATTCAATTAAATAAACATTTATTAATCTCTGTGCTACCAAATTAGAGACATTTACATGAAAAGTGACAGTCCCTTCACTTAGAATTTAAAAGAGTATAACATACATGCATACATAAATGTGAGATACATACATACATACATATATATATATATATATATATGTATATACACACACACACATATATATATATGTACATATACTTGACAAGTACACTTGAATGTAAGACCTGGAACCAGGGAACTCTTGAACAAATGGTGGCTTAAAAAGAGGGAGGTCATTGATTTGGGGATATGTTTTAAACAGTACCAGAATCATGGTTATTTTCGTGCTGGCAAAAATGAAAAACAAAAATATTTTTCTTATTCTACCTTGTCTATCTTCTTTTACTAAATGAAGCATTTGAAATTATTTGAATATTCAGAAATAGTAATGGTAGACATTACACTAATTGATAAGAGTTTTGTCACACGATCTAAAGTGTAGACTGAGTTTGAAGAGCAAAACTCTGAGAGCGATACATTAATTTACTTTTATAAGCTAACTGGGTATGACTGTGCTTCTGACTCACAAAAAGAGCAAAAATATTCCCTGAAGCTATGGCGCTGTGACCCTTCATTTTGAGGAGTGATGACTCAAGGGAATTTCAGTAGGTGGCAGCAATGAGAAGCAGAATTTCTGAAGTGAATAACGCTAAGATACTGGCAGATGACAGGACCACAGAGGATCAACAGGATGCAGTGAAACAGAAAGAAATGACAAGCTTGTATACCAGCAAGAAGAAAAAAAGAAGAAAGAAGAAAAATGGTGTATTAGCATCCTTTTGAAGAAAACATCAGGCAACAGAAGTGAGAGAAATTGTACTAAGGATGTAATGCTTGCAGTATTGTGTATTCATAAAGTATATTTCTGTTTATAGGTGAGTAACAATTTTCTTTGTCATGAATTTTGCTTAATGTGAAGTATTATTTTCATTAAGAAAGTGTCAGTGGTGACTCAGGAGCTATGATATTGAATTCACACTGACTCCAAGTGTTCCTTGAATGTTGGGTAGATTTCAGGGAGATCACAATTGAAGGACTTGAATAATATGACTTCTAATATCTCTTCCATATCTAAGTCATTTTACAAATGAAACAGAATCTGAAGGCATCACCAACTAAAACAATGGGTCCAGCAGTTTAGGAGGCCTCCAGTTCAAGGTATTCTATATCATAAAATCCCAACTCAAAAGCAAACTTCAAACTTTCAACTAGTCAAGATGACTAATGTAAATTGAAATACATTTAATAAAATAGTATAAAAAAAAACTAATAATAAAATCTCCTCCCAAGAAACCTGGTAAATACTGTCTTATAAAATACACATACTACCAATGGGAAGGGCAACCATTTCAAGAAATATATGTGATCTTAGAGGGACACAGACAATAGGAAAAATGAAATCAAAATGAACAAAAGACTAGTATAAATGTAGGGAATTTTCTTTCCTTGAAAGCTAGAAAGAGACTGATATCTTCTGGATATGTCTTCTTTGACCACAACTCTTCTCTGTGGTTTCACATGGAATGATGTTTTTTTTGAGATAATTTTTTCAATTAATTAGGCCTTTTTTTCACCTTCCTACCTCTATCTGCTCTCAAATTGAAAAGGAAGGAAAAACAAAGCCATACTCATATGCATTTATAGTGAAGGAAAACAAATTCCAACATTGGCACTATTCATATTCATTTAGATTAATAGAATCAGCACAGAAAGACTTAGGAACTCTAATCAACATAATGATGAAACCCTATCCTCTACGACTCATGATGAATCCTGCTACCCATATCCTAATAGAAGGATGATAGTCCCTCAAAGTGCAGGTAGATGGATGTATTATATATATAATAGATGTGTATTTCTAGATCTATATGGATGTCTATTTATAAATATAATATGTACATCTCTATAAATATAACCATATTGATATATTATCTATATATCTACTATGTTGAGTGGGGTTCACTGTATTTATGATTTTGAGGTTATTATATAAATTGTTCTCGTTCTGCTCACTTGCCTCTAAAATGTTATATTGGTCTTCTGAGATTTCTCTAAAGTTATCTGCCTTTTCTTTTTCTTTTTTTATTAATTAATTATTTAATTAATTTTTATTTTTGTACAGATAATGATTTTTTATAATTACTAACATATTCTTGTTTAAAAGTAAACACAATACCCCCTCCCCCAAAAAGAATATAGACCCTCATGAAAAATAAAGTAAAACAAACAGAAAAAAAATGTACTTCAGTCTGTGTTCTGATACCACCAGGTCTGTCTCTGGTGGATCACATTCTTTACTATAAGTCCAGCATAAAAACTACTCCCATATTTTTCCATCATTGCCATTGTTGATCGCAACTTCCTCCATGCATACCTCCCCATTACCATATACTATATTTTCTCCTTTCACTCGGTCCCTCTTCTCAAATGTGCTGTAGGTTAGCTGAGTGGTGCAGCAGACTGATCACTAGCCCTGGGACCAAGAGGTCCTGAGCCCACATACAACCCCTAAGGTCCAGCAACCACCTGACCCTGTGGTCCTGGACAGGCCACCTAATCCCAGCCCCTTGTAAGAAGTAAAAAAAAGAAAATGCATTATATCTGGTCACTCTCCCCTATGATCCACCCTCTCCTCCATCACTCACATCCTCACCCTTCCCCCATTCCCCTTCTCTCCTTTTTACTCTAGATGTTCATACCCCATTGAGTGTATATGCTGTTTCCTCCCTGAGCCACCTTTGATGAGAGCGAAGGTCCCCTCATTCCCCCTCATCTTTCTCCCTTCTATATCATAGCTTATTGTAATTAAAAAAAATTACTGTACAAAATATCTTAGCCTATTCCACCTCTCCTTTCTCTTACTCCCATTACATTTCCCTTTTAGCCACTGACTCCATTTTTACAATATATTATATCTTCAAATTCAGCTCTCTCCTGTGCTTCATCTATAAAAGCTCCTTCTACCTGCTCTATTAAATGAGAAGTTTTATGTGCCTATTATCAGTATCATTTTTCTATGCAGTAATACATGCAGTTCATCATCATTAAGTCCCTTATATTTTACCCTTCTCCTCCGCTCTCTATGCTTCACCTGAGTCCTGTATTTGAAGGTCAAACTTTCTGTTCAGCTCTGGTTGTTTCAACCAGAACAATTGAAATTCCCCTGGTCCATTGAAAGTCCATCTTTTCCCCCTGCAAGAGGATGTTCAGTTTTGCTGGGTAGTTGAATTTCAGTTACATTCCTATCTCTTTTGCCTTCTGGAATATTATATTCCAAGCCCTTACAAGCCCTTAATGTAGTTGCTGTTAAGTCCTGTGTGATCCTGACTGCAGCTCCATGTTATTTGAATTGTGTTCTTTTGTCTGCTTGCAATATTTTCTCTTTGACTTGGGAGTTCTGGAACTTGGCTATAATATTCCTGGGGGTTGGTTTTTAGTTTTTGGATCTCTTTCAGGAGAGATCCAATTGAGATTCTCTCAATTTCTCAATTTCTATTTTGCCCTGTGCTTCTAGGATATCTGGGCAATTTTCCTGTAGGAATTCTTTAAAAATGAGGTCCAGGCTCTTTTCCTGATCATGATTTTTAGGTATCCCCATAATTTTTAAAATTATATTTCCTGAATTTGTTTTCCAGATCCATTGTTTGTTCAATGAAATGTTTCACATTTTCTTCTAATTTTTCATTCTTTTGGTATTGAAGTATTGTGTCTTGACTTCTTATAAAGTTATCAGCTTCCTTTAGCTCCATTCTATATCTGAAGGATTTGTTTCCCTCAGAGACCTTTCTTATCTCTTTTTCCATCTGGCCAATTCTGCTCAACTCCTGCTTACTGGCTCTACACCTGCTTCCATTTCCTGGATCTCAGCTGCCTGCAGCCACTGCTGCTGAACTGACCATGCTGACTGCTGCAACTGCCCTGAGGGTATGGACTTCCTGTGCTTGCTCTGACAGAGGTCCTCCCCTGATCCTTCAATTTGTGTCCTGTGCTCCCCGGGGATGTAAGTCAGGAAACTGCCCCGCTGCCTTGAGCTGTGGCTCCCAGGCTAGGGCTGCCTCCTGGAGGCTGAAGTTTCTTTACTCTGGCAGTCGGCCTCTCTAACTTCATGGAGTGGAGCCTTTCCACTATTTTCCAGGTAACCCTGGTCTGGAGAATTGCCTCACTGGATCTTTCTGTGGGTTCTGTCTCTCGCAAATTTGGTTAGAATTTTAATTTTTAAGATTTTTGAAATGTTATGGAAAGAACACCTAGGAGAGGCTCTTCTGTTGTCATTGTGGCTCCCCCCCCCCTTTTCTTTTTCAATACGATGTACTGAATATAAGTATTGTATTACCTTGAAATATCATAATTTGGTTATGCTTTCCACAATTTATGGGTATCTCCTCAATTTCCAGTTCTCTGCCACAACAAAAAGAACTGTGAAACATATTTTTGTACATGTATGTCCTTTCCCTCTTTCTTTGATTTCTTTATAAACCAAGCAGCAGTATCACCAGATCAAAGAGTATTTAGCAAAACTAAAAGCAATTGCTTTTTGAACATAGTTCCAATTACTTTCCAGAATACCTGTAACAGTCAACAATTTCATTATTTAAATGATGAGTGCTCTTCAAAGAGAGATGCTGAGACTATTATTGTACTTTTTTCTTCCTTTCTTTTTTGGACCTCTTTGCAATATAGGCCTAGTAATGATATCACTGGTCAAAGAACATACACACTTTAACTACTTTTGGACATAATTCCAAATCACTATGTTGAATGGCTGAGCTAATCCACAATGATATAGTACATGTACTAATAAGAATTAATAATTGATATATGTTTTTTCTAAAATCCAAACAAAATATGTCATTTTACATTTTGAGGGGGTCAACATGGCCAATCTGATAGTTATAAGGTAAAATTTCACAGTTCTTTAATTTGAATTTTTATTATTGGTGATTTGGGGGATTTTTTTATATTCTAGTTGATAACTTGAATATAGTTCTCTGAAAATAGCCTGTTCATATCCCTTGATTATTTGTCAGTGGGGAATGATCACAGTTCAAGGGCAGAAAACAGTGCTTGTTTTCTGAGTACAGGGCACAGAACAGGAGAGTAGTAAATACATTTCTGCCTAGATCATATTGCTTGCAAGAATCAAAAACTTTGGAGCACCCTAGAATTATTTCTGTAAACCACTGCACAAAAAATCTAAACCTTGGGACAATGCCTCCTCCCTTCCAAAAGCACAGCCCGACTTTAGCACAGAGTTAAAAGACAAGAAACAGGCTGAAAAAATACACATCAGAAAAAGATGCTGCCTTTCCTACTATGATTACAGGGAAGATCAAAATACAAATTCAGAAGTCAACAGAGTGCAAACTGGAGGCAATGGAAGCTAATAATTTTATTAGAAATCAAGAAACAATAAAACAAAACCAAAACAATTAAAATTAGCACATAATGTAAAATATCACATTGGAAAAATAACTCACCTGGAAAATAGATCCAGAAGAGATAATTTAAAAAACATCTTGGACTACCTGATCACTTTGATCCATGATCAAAGAAAGAGCCTAAACATCATCTTCAAGAAATTGTCAAGGAAAATTTCTTGATATCTAGAACCAGAGGATAAAATAGAAACTTAAAAAAAATCTACAAATTACCCTCCAAAAATGATCTCAATATGAAAACTCCCAGGAATATTGCAGCCAAATTCCAGAGATACAAGTTCCAGGAGCAATCAAAAAGGAACAATCAAAACTAATGAATTACAGAAGATTTAGCTGTTTTTCTACATTAGAGAATCAGTCTTAGAATATGTATTCCAGCAGGCAAAAGAGTTATAATTACAAACAAGAATCTCATAAACCTAGGAAAACTGAGTGTGACTCTTCAGAAGAAAAAACAGAAATTGAATGAAATAGAGGACTTTTTAGATTTCATGATGAAAAGTTCAGAGCTAAATAGAAAATTTGAATTTCAAATACAAGTCTTAAGAGAAACATAAAAAAGTTAAATAGGAAAGAGAAATCATAAGGGATTCAATAAGTTTAAATTGTTTGCATTCTTTCATGTTAATAGTAACTGCTAAAATCTTTCTCATTATTAGGACATTTAGAAGTAATATACATAGATAGAGCATGGGTATGCTTTGAATATGATGGGATGATTATCTAAAATACTAACAGCATAAATGAGGCATGAAAGGGTTTTCACATTGGAAGGAAAGAGGGAAAAGATGGGGGAAGGGCATTTGAACTTTCATAAAAATTGGCTCAAAGAGAAACTAATATCAGATTCATCTGGGTATAGAAATCTAACTTATACAGAAAATAGGAGGGGAAGGGCATTATAGAAGGGGAGTGATAGAAGGGAGGATAGTTTGGGGGAGGTAAAATAAGAAGCAAAACACTTTTGAAAAGAGCAAGTTGCAAAGACAGTGAGTAAATATAAATATTAAAAATAAATATAAGGAAATAGGATGAGGGGAGAAAAATTAGTAGTCATAAATGTGCAAAAATATTTTCCAGAAAGTTTCTCTGATAAATGACCTTATTTTTCAATATTCCAATTTTGGTGTTTGTTTTTTTTTTTAATGTCAGTTTTCTAGTTATCTTAGTTGTATACTTGATCAATTCTTATCTTTAATTGATTAAAAAATATAAAATTTCCCCTAAGGTCTGTTTTGGTTGCATTCTCCCCAAAAATGGGCATATTGTTATCATTACAATTTATGAAACTACTGATTCTTTCTATGATTTGTTTTTTGACCCACATACTTGTTAGGATAAAATTATGCAGACTCCCAATTAATTGTAATTTTGTTTTTTTAGGATTTTGCAAGGCAAATGGGGTTAAGTAGCTTTAGCTTACCCAAGTTCACACAGCTAGGTAATTATTAAGTGTCTGGGGCCAGATTTGAACTCAGATACTCCTGACTCCAGGGCTGGTGCTCTATCCATTGCACCACCTAGCTGCCCCTTAATTATAATTCTTAATGGTTCTTAACAGTGGTTCTCAAATTATTGAAGTGTCGTTTATAAAGATCTGTTTGATATTTGATTTTTTTTGCACTGCTTTGTGAGATTTTTATATACTAACACACAGTCAATTTTTGGAAAAGTGCCACAGAGAAGCCAAGAAATATATTCACAGCTTCCAGTTTCCATTAATGATTTCCAGAGGTCTATCATATTTCATTTTCTAAAATTTTGTTCAAGTCCTTAATTTCTATCCAATTTATTTTCATTAGATTTATCCAGGTATAAAATATATATTTTCAGGTACCTACTATTATAATTGTGTTTATTGAATGAAACAGAGGACTTTTATTATTATAAATACAGAGCACAGAGCTAATATAATTGTATGTATTAACTTATTTAACATTTCCTTTAATTGTAATATGCTACTTATACTTTTCAACACAATTGTGGCTAGTATGGATACTAATTCATTGTCTGTGATATCTTTCATCAAAATGTAGTTTCCATATTTATATCTTTCAACAAGTAGATTTCTATTATTGTGCTGTTTGAGAGCAAGATCACTATTAAAGTATTTTTATATCAATTTAAGCATAAATAAATGTTGCTCTGGCATCATATTTTAGTTTTGCAATGAATATTTAAGTATCAAGAATGTTTCTTATCTAGATTATTTTGCTGGATTTGACTTTCTGATCTATTCCGCTATCTTCCTTTATTTTATGAATGAGTTTATCCTGAACATATTAACTGTTTCGATAATTATATTTTCTCTCAACCTATTTCTTCTTTTTTTGCTTCTCTTTGTCTCTCTTTTATCTCCTTTATAAAAAATGAGGTAATGGTGAAAAAAAGAATGTGCTCATCACCAGTGTTCTAGGCTTGATCTATTCTACTTCTCCCTTTCTCCTTTTTCCTTTATTCAGAGTCAAATCACAGTTTCTTGTCTTTTCCTTTCTTATTTTTAAATTTTTATTTTTAATTTTTTAAATCCAGCTACATGCAAAAGCAAGTTTCAACATTTACTTCCAAAACCTTGGGTTCCAAATACTTTCCTTTTCTCCCACTTCAGTTCCTTCACTGAGAAAGCAAGTTACTTGGTGCAGGTTAAAAATGTGTAGCCATGAAACACACTACTACAATAGGTATGTTGTAAAAGTAAACATAATTCTCCTCCTCACAAAGAAAGAAAAACCTCAAAAAAATGTGAGATTAAAAAAAAGTGTGCTTCAGTCTGTATTTAAACACCATCAGTTCTGTCTTTGGGATGGATAGAATTTTATCTTAAGTCTATCAGAGAAATTGCTTCAATATTTTTTCCCACAGTCACTATTGTTAGCTGTATTTTCTTTATCCTCTTCCCACCCTCTTCTATTCTCTCTCTCCTTTCACCCTGTCCGTCTTCAAAAGTTTGTTGTTATCTTACTACCCTCTCCCATGATCTTCCTTCTCTTCTATCACCTATATCCTCCCTCCCTCATCTCTTCCCATCCTCTTTCTGCTATTCTTTTCCTCTAGGGTAAGATAGATTTCTATATCCAATTGAGTGTGTATGTTATTTCCTCTCTGAGCCACTTCCAATGACAGTAAAACTCATTTACTTCTCATATTTCCTCTCTCTCCTTTGTAAAAGCTTTTTCTTGCCTCTTTTATATGAAATAACCTATTCTACCTCTCCTCCCTTTCTCCCAGTACATTCCTTTCTTGCCCATTAACTTCATTTTTTAATATATTATGCCTTCAAATTCACCTCCTTCCTGTGTCTTGTGTACATATGCTCCTTCTAACTACTATAATAAATGAGAAGGTTCATGTGAGTTATCAGTATCATCTACCCATGCAGAAATACAAGCAGATTACGTCCCTCATGATTTACCTTTGTTTTCCACTCTCTCTATGCTTTATCTGAGTCCTGTACTTGAAGATCAAATGTTCTGTGCAGCTCTGGTCATTTCATCAGGAAAGTGTGAAAGTCTCCTACTTCATTGAATGTTCAACTTTTCCCCAAAAAAATATGTTCAGTTTTGCTGGGTAGTTGATTCTTAGTTCTAATCCAAGCTCTTTTGCCTTCTGGAAAATCAGATTCCAAGCCCTATGAGCCTTTAAGTAGATACTACTAAATTCCGTGTAATCCTGACTTAGTTCTATGATATTTACATTTTTTCTTTCTGGCTGCTTATAATATTTTTTCCTTGACTTGAGAGTTATGGTCTTTAGTTATAACTTCTCCTTCAGGAGAAGATTAGTGGATTTCCTCAATTTCTATTTTATTCTCTGCCTCTAGAATATCAGGAAAATTTTCCTGGATTATTTCTTGAAAAATGAAATTTTGGCTCTTTTTCAGTCATTAATTTCAAGTAGTCCAGTAATTTTAAAATTATCTCTTCTAGATGTGTTTCCAGATCAGTTGTTTTTCCCATGAGATATTTTACATTTTCTTCTAGTTTTTCATTCTTTTGATTTTGATTCATTTTTCTTGATTTATGAGCAACTTATCAGCTTCCCTTATCTCCATTAAATTATTTTAAATAATTTTTTACAGAGAGTTTTAGTATCCCCATCAGTTTTGCTTTATTAAGCCATTCTTCTCCTCATTCACCTTTTGGACTGCTTTTTCCATTTGACCTAAACTAGTTTTTAAAATGTTATTTTCTTTAGTATTTTTTGGTATTTACTTCACCAGGTTGCTGACATGGTTTTCATGATTTTATTGCAACACTCTCATTTGTCTTCTCAATTTTTCCTCTACCTCCCTTACTTGATTTTCAAAACCTTTTCTGAGCTCTTCCGTAGCCTGAGACCATTTCATATTTTTCTTGGATACAGAAGATATGACTTTGTTATTTTCTGAATGTAAAGTTTGACCCTCTCTAGGATCAAATAATTGTTTATGGTTAAATTTTTTCTTCTGTTGTTTGCTCCTTTCCACAGTCTATGACTTGATTTTAACTCTTTGTGAAGACAAGGCTCTACTTCCAGGTGGAGGGCACACTGTCACAAGCTTTTGAGGGTTTTTGTATCTTTTTTTTCAAAATCATCCTCCAGGGACCTCAATTTCTCTAAGGGCTTATGTGAGGCTTTGTCTGCTTTCCTGACCTGTGCTTTAGTCTATGGATTACCATAAGCATTCTTCATTTCCTGGGAACTATGAGGAAAGATTCTCCACTATGGCAGTAATGCTTCTTTTCCTGAGACTGGGGGCTTGGACTGCAACCTGAATTGAGTATGGGTAAAGCTAGAGTCCTGCCTCAGGAATAACAAAGAGAACTCTGCAATCTCCCCTAACCCTCTTACCATCCATGGGCTAATCAGTCTGGAAGCAGCAATTAGGTGACTCCCTGCTGAGTGGTTCCCCAGGCTTGATCCTGGTCCTTGGAGACTAGATCTTTGCTTAGGCCTACTCTGGACTGGGCTCTATTCTCACTCTGGTGCAGCAGAGTTTTCCTTCCAACCTTCCAAGTTGTTCTTGGCAATCCCTGAGCTGAGAGGTCTGGAAACCACTCCACTACCATGGACCTAGACACCTTCAGGGACCCAAGTGCCCTGAAACTGTTCCTGGATGACTAAAGGAGGTTTGATCCAGCTCATCCCAAGCTGCACTGTAGTCCTTTCTAACCCCAGTTTAACAGAATTTTGTAGAAATCTTCCAACTTGTCTTAAGCTGGAAAATTGTTTCACTTAGTATTTCTGTGGAGTCTAGAATTTGACTAGAATTTCTATTTAAAGGTATTTTGAGTGGTGTGGAGAAGAATTCTGGGAATTCATGCCTTCATTCTGCCATCTTGACTCTGTCCCCCTTTTAATCTTTTTTTTATCATGAAAACATATAAAAATCATTCCTATGCCCATTTCTTCTTGTACTTTCCTCTAAGACTGATAATAATAAGGTTCTAATGACTCATACATTTGTCATATTAGAAGGTAAACAAGTTTATTTTCAGTTCCTTTTATTTGCTCCCTTTTATTTTCTTTTTATATATCTCTTGATTTCTTTATTTCCCTCTCAAAATTTATATGTAGCTGTGATCTTTTCCTCAGGAAAGTTTGGAAATCCTCTATTTCTTTGAAGGTCATTTTTTCTCTCTACAGGATTATACAGTAAATCCTCATCTTTTGTGGGTGGGTGGGGTTATATTCTTAGAAAATGTCTTGAAAGTCAAAAATGCAAATGCTGATGCAAGTATTGAACCTATGGATTATAGGATGTTTAAGTTCCCCACATCTTCCAAAAGTCTAATCTTTTCCTACAAATTTCTGAAAATATGTTTTTCTTCATACAGTTCTTTATAACTAAACATCCTTATAATAAATAGTTTTCCACACATAGTAAAAATGACATAACCCAAAAAATACAGTACACAAAATAAAATTAGTAACATGCAAAACATTTTTTCCTTGCTAGCACTTCTCTAGAATTCTGTGAGATTTTGTACTAATATCTTAATTAAAAAAACCCATTGATTTCAGGCAATATTCACTTTTTATAAGATATGAAATCTATCTGTATTGTTAGATAACAATAAATAGATCAAAAAAATTCTTAAAACTAAAGCATTTTTAACCTGAATCTCACCCTCCACTGTGACAGAGGGCAGTGTGAGGGTCTAATCTAAATTTTAAAAATTTCTAAAAGAAAAAGGTACCTGAGGTTTGCAGTTATGGCAGCACTTGTCATCCTCAAAGTTTCCTAAGATCTTTTTCTTGTCCCCTCTTCCTCCCCTCCCCTCCCCTATCACAAATGAATTTGCCTCAGGTGTTGAAATTCCTAGTTTACACCAAGCTTGCTGCCCACAGTGGTAACAGACATTTTGACATGAAGTTTATCCAACACCTTTATTTTCTCACTAAGTTTCATCATTGACAGCTTGGGCTCAGAGTCTAGAGGATTTGCATTATGTTTTCGGGAAATAATTGCAACACAAAACTTGAATTTTAAAGAAAAACAAAGAAAATATGCAATAAATGCACAGGGAGTTCTTTATAATGCTAGGATGGATAGGTGAAGAGTTTAGTAGATATGAGCTGCTTGACAAATTTGCATAAATTGCACCTTCCTCTATTTTTCCTTCTACATTGCTCATAATTTTGAATATACTTTTTTGCCAATACAAAAGTGAAAATGGAGTTACTAATAAACTGGAGTTACTAATAAAATCACTCAAAAAGTTAAACACAAAACAGTTTTGTGAAGCAAATTTAAAAAAACATTCTAATACAATGAAAACTTGCTATTAAGTAAGAACCTCCTAAGATATAATTTCATGAGAAGTAAATAACTCCACAATAATTACAAGTCTCCATGGACAAGAACTCCAAAAGAGCACTGAAGAAGTGAATTGAATTCTTTAAAATGAAATTAACCTTCTTGAGTGGGAAAAAAAAACTTGGAGAATAAATAGCTTTGGAGAAAGTAGAAATATTACCCAGGGAACAACATTAAAAAAATTAATGGAGCAAACAACTTTAAAATGTAATTCTACAACTAAAAACATATGAGTAAAAGGACTGAAAATTTAGAGCTCAGCATCTATTACAAGGAACAAATGGTCAGTAAAAAATGATTAGAATTAATTACAAAATATTGTATTTCCTGAAAACCCTGATCAAAAAATCATGTTTATATGATTTTTCTTATATTTGTAACATTTCTCTCTTAAAAGAAATATTTAAAATGCACATACATGCATATATATATATATATATATATATATATATATATATGTATAATCAACTACTAGATTCTAACAATTCTGGAAATAATTTGGAATTATATTTTAAAAATCACTTCATTGTGCAAAACCTTTAACTCAGTTATACTAATTTGGACATAGATCCCCCCAAAAATCAAAGGCAGAGGAAAAGTTCCAGTCCAAAAATAATTATAGCAACAAACTTAAGGTAGCAAAAAACTGAAAATAAGTTGTATGCTCATCAATTGGGTAATGGCTAAACAAAATTATGCAACACTCCCACCTCTAGGCCCCCACCCCCACTCCCCACCACACCATCAAACCATGTATTATTTCTGAGGTCCAGCCCTGTTCTATGATTCCTGCTTCATTAAGAAACCTCATATCTTTTTCCATTCATTCATTATTCTGGTGAAAGGGTGGTCTTTCAAAAAAAATACTACTAGGATTACATATGCAGATGATGCCTACATAATTTATTGGACTTTAAGAACTGATTAATAATGCAGAATTCGGAGAAATTTGAGACAACCTGTTTGAATGAATAGAAATGATCTGATACAATCAGAATCAGGGTAACAATATCAGGGTAAATGATGATGATAATAACAATGAAAAAGAAAACAACATTGGAAGTCATTAGAATCATGATCAATGGAGTGAATAATCATGCCTTCAAGATAATGATGTCTTAAACTTGCCTCTCAGTCTCTCAGTAAAGAGGTAACAGACTGAGACAAATATCTTCAGATAGTCAATTTGCCAATGTTGATTTGATTTGCTGGGATTTACTTATTTGACATTTTAGACATGTGGAGGAGGGTTGATTGAAGCATTATTGTTGACAGTAATGCTAAAAGAGATGGAGAAAGACAGCAGACCTGCAGAGAGTCAGAGACAGAGAAACAGAAATAGTGAGATAGAAACAGAGAGAACAATGTTTCCTGTTAGAAAACAATGATGCATATTCTTATTTCTTTTGTAGTGTTAGTTTGGACTCACTCCGGTGAGTGAATTCAGCTTTTCCCCTCAGAGTTCTAGGGTAATCCTGAGATGTTCTTTAATGCTTTTGTCTTTGGTCTGTATTCTAGTGTATACTCCCTATTGCTTTCTTCCAGTGATTGGTATCTCAAATCCATTTAATCAATTAATATCAATCAACTTTTACAAAAAGGTATTTCCTGCAAAGAAATAGCAAGAACAGAAAATTTTAAAGTATTTCCTTCCAATGCTGAGACTAGAAAAACACTCTCCTCTGTACCATCTTGGTCCCTGTAGAGAGTAACATCAATCTTCAAATGTTTTTTTCATTGCATTTCCCCAACAAGTTCCTTTCCAAATGAATAGGTGAGTTTTCATTTATGTTATTTCTGGGTTACATCAAATGGGTCTCTCAGACTTTGTACCTCACCATCTGAGCTCTGGAGAATTATGGCATGAACTTCAGCTTCTGGTCTTCTGGTGCCTTTTGGATTCCTGACCTTTTGAAACTCACTTAAAATTAGAAAAGGACACAACTGAGATAGAAGAAATAAGAGGGCCATGTGTTCCAGGGTCATGTGGTCCAAGAGGTCCTGCAGAACTTGTCCCATTTAGGGGCCTTCAGCAGCTTGTTATCCTTCAGGAATTAAAGCCAAGAAGGAAAACAAAAAACAAAAAAGAATCCCTTTGGTTTGTTGGAGCCTTTTCTGAATTTATTCCATTTTAACTTTCATTTTTTATAAGATTTTGAGTTCCAAATATTTTCTCTTTCCTCCATTCTATTACCCCTCCCCAAGACAGCAAGTGATCTTTTCTAGGTTATACATATGCAATCATATAAACACATTTTCATATTAATCATGATGTGAAAGAAGAATAAAAAGAAAATCTATGGAAAACAAAACAAACAAAAAAGAAAAATAATATGTTTTGATCTATTTTCAGACTCCATAGATCTTTCTCTGAATGTGGATGGTATTTTCTGTTATGAGTTTTTTTAATTTGTCTTATATCATTATATTACTGAGAAGAGCTAAGTTACTCATAGTTGAGTATCTCACAATGTTGCTATTACTGTGTACAAAGTTCTTCTCATTGCACTCAGTTTCAGTTCATTTAAACCTTTCCAACTTTTTCTGAAATCTTCCTGCTCATCATTTCTTACAGCACAATAGTATTCCCATTCCATTCCATTCATGTGTCATAACTTGTTCAGTCATTCCCCAACTGATGAGTATTCCCTCAGTTTCCAATTTTTGTCACCCCAGAAAGAACTGCTCTAAATATTTTTGTACATAAATATCCTTTTTCATTTTTATGATCTCTTTAGGATACAGACCTAATTATGGTATTATTGGATCAAAAGGTACTATCATGGTTTAGCTGTCCTTTGAGCATAGTTCCAAATTGCTCTCAAAAATGGTTGGATCAGCTCACAACTCTACCAACAATGCATAAATGTTCTACTTTTCCTACATCTTCTGCAACATTTATAATTTTCCTTTTCTATCATATTAGCTAATCTGAAAGGTATGAAGTAGTACATCAAGATTTGTTTTAATTTGAATTTCTCTAATCAATAGTGATTAAGAACTTTTTTTCCATATAAGTATTAAATAGTTTAAATTTCTTCATTTGGAAAATTCCTTTCCATAGCTTTTGACAATCTATCAATTAGGAAATTACTTACATTTTTTATAAATTTGACTCAATTCTCTATATTTTTGAGAAATGAGCTTTTTTTTCAGAAACACTAGCTCTAATAATTGTTTCCTATCTTTCTGCTTTCTTTTTAATTTTGGTTGGTTTTGTTTGTGCAAAACCTTTTTAATTTAATGAGATAAAAATTGCTCATTTTTCATTTTATAATGTTCTCTATTTTCTTTTTGGGGCATAAATTCTTCCCTTCCCTAAAGCTCTTTTCCTTGTTCTCCTAATTTGCTTATGGTTACAACCTGCATGTCTAAATCATGTGCCTATTTTGACTTTATCCTGATACATTATATATCAGCTTCTAAATGCAGTTTTCATTTAGCTGTTTGGAGTCAGAAGGGTCAACCCTTTACCTTTGACAAGAGAAAGTGGTATAATTTTGATGATCTTTGTTTTCAGCACACTTAACAAAGACAATAATCTTGTCAATTTAACCAACACACTTTTGTTGATGGAACTTTCCCATTCTTTCCTCTCCTTGTTACCAGAAAACTGAAATTCTGCCAGCACAGGGGGAAAGAAACACTTCTAATATATTTTTCTGGTTATATAAACACCTTCAGCCTCTTGGACTCTGAAATCACACTGTTGTCTGAGCTAATATACATCAATATTCTACTTTTCTTTTTTTCAGAATGATAGAATTCTGACTGCAGACTCCTGTAATTGCATTTCTTCCTGTGTCTCACTCCTCAAACCTATTCTTCCTTCTCATCATGGGCTCTAGAATCTCCACTCCTCAGTATCATCACATATACTCTCCCCTTACTTTCTTCACTTCTTAACCTTGAGCTCATGTTTGTAAACTATTTTTATTATTTCATTCTAATTCTTTCCCTTTTATCTTATCAACACTTAAGTCCTGTCAAACACCAATGCTGGACTACTCCCACCATTTGCTGCTTCTGTTTCTACTCATAGACTACTGAAGGAAGGTTTGTAACCTTATTAATTGAAGACACAATAAATTTATAATATCTAACTTTAACTAGGCTCTCAACTGATTCTCTATGACCTTAGAACAGATCTTTTCAACATTTTCTTCTCTCCCTCCCCCACTACCTTTCAAGTCAGTTGTTTATACTTTACTGAGAAAATAGAAAACATTTGCTAAGAACTCCCTCTTTTCCCTCTCCTTTATATGTCAAAATATCTTGTCATCCTCCCTCATTTTCTTCATTTTTACTCTAGTTTCTGATGGCATTATCCTTTCCTTGCCAAGGTCAACTCCTTTGCATGATCCCTTGATTTCACCTCCTTTTGATTCCAAAAGTTTATGACCCAAATAATCCCCTTTCTCTATCTAACCTTTAGTCTTTTCCTTTTTTCAGCTAATTTCTTCTTTGTTTTGTACAAACATGCTCTGGTCTTTTTCACCCTAAAACAAAAGAATGCAAAACAATCCCTCACCTGACACTACCATACCCTAAAACTATTCTCTTAATACATTTCCATCTTAGAAAAAAGAAATCTATTTTCATTGTCTCCACCTCCTCTCCTCTTTTTGGTTTCCTAAGCCCAGTCAATTGGTCAATCAACAAGCATTTATTTATCATCTTCTATGATCCAAGCAGTGTTCTAGGGTCTCATAATGAAAAGATAAAAAAGAAACACTCTCTCCTAAGGAACTGCTTATTTGTCAAAAGCCATGGCCTTTTTCTTAACCCTCTTTGATCTTTTTTTACAGAATTTTCCACTCCTGATGAATCTCTATCTGGATACTCACTCTTCTACTTTTTTTTGTGATACTACTTTCCCTGGGTTCTCCTCCCTGTTGGAGTACTCCTTGTTAGCCTTCTTTCCCAGACCATCATCCATATCCCTTGTTCCCTCTCTATACTTTCTTCATTTCACTGAGTTTAATTATTTATGCAATTGATCATTTATGTGTCACTAGTATGATGGCCTCTGAATTAGTATTTTTGTTTCAGGTCTGTCCTACATTTCCAATCCAACCTCCATATAGCTAGCTGCCAAAGTTATTTTCCTAAAGCATAGAGTCATGCACCTTCATGATAACCTCTAATGGTTCACTATTTCCTCTGGAATTCAATACAAACTTTTCTGACTTTTCAAGCCCTTCACAGACTGACTCCAATCTACCTTTTCAGCTTTACTTTGTATCATATTCTGTTTCATTTAGCCAAATCAGTCTTTTGTTGTTCTTCATATATGATTTTCCATCTCTCAACTTTGTGCCTGTAATTCACTTTGTACTTATCTCCATTTAGCATAACCCTAGTTGTTTTTTAACAGCTCAGCTCAAACATCACTTTCTACAAGAGATTTTCATGATCTCTTCTGATATTGTCTCCCCTCTCCCCCAAATTATCTTGGATTCATTTTAATCTATTTTATATACTTAAAAATATACATGTTGTATCCCACAAAGGTATGTAAACTTAATGAAGACAAAGACTGTTTGATTTCTGTCTTGGCATCCATAGCGCCATGTATAGCCAATGAGCTGTAATGTCAGCAGCCTATGGGGGTAATATCTGACAACAGCAGGTAGAGTTCTGCCTCATAGGAAAGCTGGGGAAACAACTTCTGGTATGAGACAAGGTAAGATCTCTTGACTCAGTTTTCCCAGTGTGACATTTTCTTTTGAATGAAAAATTTGTCCACCTAGCTTACTCTAAACCTGAATTCAACATTCTCAATATATAATTCTATTATTTAGTGAGATTAATATCACATATATTTTCTGTTCTGTTTTAAGGTAAAACAAAATTTCAACTCAGTTATTTTAGAGGATAGTGACTTAGAGTCTATCTGGTGTTACTTCAAAAAGACAATTTTATTTAGATTTATTATTTAATGTAAGATGAACACATATAGAGAACATGAAATGCAAACAAATCACAAAAGAGCTTAAAGATTCTATTTATATATCCCATCCCAAGACTTTTGTTAAAATTGGAATTAAACGAGCATGGTAAATTAGCTTTTGTAATGATTAAACTTAGTCATAGAAATCATCTATTTATAAAAAATGTTATTACCCATAAGGTCCTGTATAGAATTAGATCCTTAGTGGTTTCTTATCCTCCAAAGTGGGAAATAAGCAACTAAACATTATAACTGGAGTAAATAACTGAAGTAAGTAACTAGAGTGAAACATAAGTAAATATCAATTTTTTAAAACTAAAAGTGTTCCATAAGCCATATCCTTATTTTAGATTCTTCTTTCAGCTTGTTGGTGGTGTCTAAATCAAGTATCAGATTTAGATATAGGAGCAACAAGGAGTATGGGGAAATGTAAATTTTCTAATCTAGAGGTTACTATTTATCTGTTATCCTTGACTTTTACCATGTGATCAACTCATTTTTTATTTCAATTAAACATTTCCCTGAAGATGTCCTTTACTCTAGTTTTTTAAATGTATAATAACATATAATAATAAAAATAATGAAAATAATAATGAAGCATTTTTGTATTTAAATTTTTTTTTAGTTTTTTGTAAGGCAAATGGGGTTAAGTGGCTTGCCCAAGGCCACACAGCTAGGTAATTATTAAGTGTCAGAGACCAGATTGGAACCCAGGTACTCCTGACTCCAGGGCTGGTGCTTTATCCACTATGCCATCTAGCCACCCCTATTTAAAATTTTTTAAAACATTACTATGATAGTCAAATTGTAAAAGATACATAGCCCTCCACAGACAAAAAAAGGGAAACCCCAAGAAAAATAAAGAGGAAAAAAAAAGTATGCTTCAGTCTGTATTCAGACACCATCAGCTCTGTCTGAAGGATGGATAACACTGTTTATCATAACTCCTTCAATGTTCTCTTGGGTCACATCACTGCTGAGAAAGGTAGATCATATTCACAGCTGTAGTATTTCACATCCTGTAGTATTTCTGTTACATTTTATAAAGTACATTTCCCATTACATCTTCTCATGTAATTTTTTTTTTACTGACAGTATCCTGTCCATTATTTCACATTTCAATCATATACCACAATTTGTTCAATCATTCCCTAACACATGGATAGCCCCTCAATCTCCAGGTCTCTGCCACCAGAGTAGAGTTGCTAAAATATGTGTGTGTGTATATGCTATACATATAGATTCCTCTCTTCCCATATTTCATCTCTTCTATTATGGAGACTTCACAGTGGCACTGCTAGGTCAAAGAGAGGGCATGGTTTTACATCCATTTGGGGATAGTTCCTAATTGATGTACAGAATTATTGAATCATTTCACAACTCCTCCAACAGTGCATCAGTGTTTCAATTTTCCTACATTGCTTCCATTATTTGTCATTTTCTTTTTCTGTTCTATTAACTAATCTAATAGTTATAAGGTAGTACCTCAGAATCATTCCAAACTACATTCTCAGGACAGTTTAAAAAAAAAATTAAATAGATTGCATTGATAGCCTCCTATGAAAATGGTTCATATCTTTTTATTATTTATCAATTGGGAAGTACATTTTATTTTTTTATAAATGTGACCCAGACCTCTGTGTTTGAGAAAGGAAGTATATATCCGAGAAACTTGTTGCAATATTTTTCCACAATTGTTATTGCTAGTTGTTTTTTCCTCTCAATTCCTCCACCCCAATTTTTTCTATTCTCTCTCTTTTTTTCACCCTGTCCCTCCCAAAAGGTGTACTGCATCTGACTTTTCCCCTCACCATCTTCCCTCCCTTCTATCACCAACCCTCCTGGCCTCTCCCTTATCCCCTCCCACTCATCCCTTTCCTCTCCTATTTTTCTCTAGAGTGATAGATTTCTATATGCAATTGAGTGGTATATTTTTTCCCTCTCTGAGTCAATTCTGACAAGAATAAGGCTCATTCATTCAATCCTCCTCACTTTCCCCCTCTTCCACTCCATGCTTCTTCTTTTATGTGAGTAACTTACCCCATTCTACCTCTCCTTTCTCTTTCTCCCAGTTCTTACCTTTCTCCCTCATTAACTCCATCTTTTTAATAGATTGTCCCTTCAAATTCAGCTCCCACCTCTGTCTTGACTATATTTCTCTTAATTGCCTTAATAAATGAGGAGGTTCATATGAGTTATCTGTACCAACTTCCCATGCAGGAATATAAACAGTTTAACATCATAAGTTCCTTATGATTTGCCTTTACTGTTCACCTTTTTTTATGTTTCACCTGAGTTTTATATTTGAAAAATAATTTTCTGCTCAGGGGTGGTTGTTTCATCAGGAAAATTGGAAAGTCCCCTATTTCATTGAATATTCATCTTTTCCCCTGAAAGAGTATGTTAAGTTTGGTTGGGTTGCTGTTTCTTGGATAATTGGAGCTCTTATGCTTACTGGAATATCATATTACAAGTCCAATTTTTTTTTTGGACATGATTTTCAGGTAGTCTAATAATTTTTAAATTTTCTCTGTGGATCTTTTTTCTAAGTCAATTGTTTTTTGATTGAGATATTTCATATTTTCTTCTAGCTTTACATACTTTAGGTTTTATATATTGTTTCTTGATTTCTCACAAAGTCATCAGCTTCCCCTGGCTCCATTTTAAAGAATTATTTTTGAAGATGGCGACAAGAAGGGATCAAGTCTTAAGAGCTCTCTGATAAAATTCATCAGCTAAGGACTCTAACTAAACTTTTGAGAGACAGAACCCACAAAGGGACCCAGTGAGGCAGTTCTCCTACTCAAGGTAACCTGGAAAAGAGCAGAAAGGCTCTGCTCCCCAGGGTTGGAGGGGCGGCCCGCCAGAGGGGTGGCCCGCCAAAGTGAAAGAAATTCAGCCTCTCAGAGGCAGCCCCAGGGCACTGGGAGCCGCAGCAGGGGAGTCTCCTGAGCTGCACCCTGAGGAGCACCGGGCACAAAGTAGGGGAACAGCAGGGGACTGCTGCCAGAGTGAGCACATGGAGCCCAGCCCTCAGGGCACACAGCGAACAGCATGGTCTTTCCCCAGCCCTGATCCAGGAAACAGAAGCAGGCAAGCTGGTAAGCAGGAGCCCCCAGGGCATGAGCCCATTGAGCTGAGGGAGGGGAGTGAAGAGAAACTGCAGAGCTCTGTCCTCTGCCTCTGAACCAGGACTCTGGGGCTCTGACAACATTCAGATCCTGATCCCAGTCTAGGCCCCCCCATTGAAAAGCAGGGCTCCCCCACCTCAGCCCCGTGGGAGAGGAAGGTGCTTATGGTCATTCACAGACCAGGAGGGAGGACAAAGCCTCACACACTGAGACCCTTGTGGGAGTGTCCCAAAAGCTCAGGAAGCACCACCAAACCAGGCCCAGGCTGGGAAAATGAGCAAGCAAAGAAACAAAAGGAAGACTATTGAGAAATATTTTGCAAATGAGCCCAAGAAGGATCAAAATACTCAGTCTGAAGATGAGGAAGCACAAGCTCCTGCATCTAAAGACTCCAAGAAAAACAGAAATTGGGCTCAGGCTATGATAGAGCTCAAAAAAGACTTTGAAAATTAAATGAGGGAGTTGGAAGAAAAACTGGGAAAAGAAAGGAGAGAGATGCAGGAAAAACATGAAAATGAAGTTAGCAGCTTAGTCAAGGAAATCCAAAAAAAATGCTGAAGAAAATAGAATGCTAAAAACCAGCTTAGGTCAAATGGATAAAACAGTTCACAAAGTTATTGAGGAGAAGAATGCTTTAAAAAGCAAAACTGGCCAGATGGAAAAAGAGATAAGAAAACTCTCTGAGGAGAACAAATCCTTCAGACAAAGAATAAATTTCAGGGAGATTGATGAATTTAACAGAAATCAGGAATCAATACTTCGAAACAAAAAAAAATGAAAAATTAGAAGAAAATGTGAAATATCTCATTGAAAAAACAACTGATATGGAAAACAGAAAAAAGATAATTTAAAAAGATGATTTAAAAATTATTGGCATACCTGAAAGTCATGATCAGGAAAAGAGCCTTGACATCATTTTCAAAGAATTACTACAGGAAAATTGCCCTGATATTCTAGAAGCAGAGGGCAAAATAGAAATGGAGAGAATCCACTGATCCCCCAAAGAAAGAGATCCCAAAAACCCAACCCCTAGGGATATTATAGCCAAGTTCCAGAACTCCCAAGTCAAAGAGAAAATATTACAAGCAGCCAGAAGGACACAGTTCAAATATAGTGGAGCTGTAGTCAGGATCACACAGGACTTAGCAGCAGCTACATTGGAAGCTCATAGGGCTTGGAATACAATATACCAGAAGGCAAAAGAGCTTAGAATGCATCCAAGAATGAACTACCCAGCAAGGCTGAACATCCTCTTCCAGGGAAAAAGATGGACTTTCAATGAACCTGGGGAATTTCAAATGTTCCTTTTGGAATGGCCAGAGCTGAACAGAAGGTTTGATCTTCAGATACAGGACTTAGATGAAGCATGGAGATTGGGGGGGGGGGGGGATATGAGGGACTTAATGAGCATGAACTGCATGTATTCCTGCATAGAAAAATGACACTGATAATACTCATATGAACATTCTCAGTTAATAGAGCAGATAGAGAGAGCTTTTAGAGTTGAAGCACAGGAGAAAGCTGAATTCGAAGATAAAATATGGTGTAAATATGGATTCAATACAAAAAAATGGGAAATGGAATGGGAGAAAGAAAAATGAGAGGGGGAATAGTCCAAGATATTTCACATAATAAGATTTTTTTAATTACAATGAGCTATTGCAATGATATGGAAGTGGGGAGGCAAGGGGGAATGAGGGAACCTTTGCTCTCATCAGAGATGGCTAGGAGAGGAAACAGCATATATACTCAATGGGGTATAGATATCTGGAGTAAGAAGGAGCGGGGAGCAGGGGGAACGGGTGGGGATGTGAATAAAGGAGGAGAGGATGGACCATGGGGGGAGAGTGGCCAGATATAACACATTTTCTTTCTTACTTCTTGAAAGGGGCTGGGATTGGAAGGCCTTCCCAGGACCACGGGGCTAGGTGGATTCTGGGCCTAAGGGGTGGTATGGGGGCTCAGGGCTTCTTGGCCCCAGGACCAGGGATCTGTCTGCTGTGCCACTCAGCGACCCACAGCAGAGTCAGAGCGAAAAGAGAGAGAAAATAGAGTACATGGTAGTGGAGAAATAAGAAAGGAGGGAGTTGCGATCAGCAATGGCAATGGTGGAAAAATATGGAAATAACTTTTGTGATGGACTTATCATAAAGAATGAGATCCACCCATGACAGAGTTGTTGGTGTTGGAACAAAGACTCAAGCACATTTTTTTATTTTGTTATTATTATTTGGGGGAGGGTGCAGGGCAAGTGGGGCTGGATGGCCTGCCTGGGGCCACATAGCCAGGTGATCTTTGGGTGTCTGGGGCCGGATTTGGACCCAGGTGCTCCTGGCTCAAGGGCCAATGCTCTGTCTGCCACCCAGCCACCCCTACTATTATTACTATTTTATTTTATTTTGGGTCTTTTTTTTTCTTTCTTTTTCTTTTGGTTTTTGCAGGGCAGTGGGGATAGGGTGGCTTGCATGTCACATGGCTGGGTGATTGTTGGGTTTATGAGGCTGGATGTGGACTCGGGTGCTCATGGCTCCAGGGCTGGTGCTTCGTCCATCGTGCCACCTGGCCATACCTACAATTGTTACTATTATTTTTTTATTTTAATTTTTTTCTCTCCCCTTTACTTTTTTTTGCCCAAGCAAGTCTATCTATATTCATGGGGGAGTAGGGGTATTTTGTTTACTTGTAAACAAGAATATTTTATTAATGTAAAAAAAACATTTGTACAAAATGAGAATAAAAAATAAATTAAAAAATAAAGAATTATTTTCTCCAGAGAGATTTTGTATCTCCTTTTCCATTTGGCTAATTCTGCTTTTTTTTTTAAAGATTTTTTCAAGGCAATGGGGTTAAGTGGCTTTCCCAAGGCCACATGGCTAGGCAATTATTAAATGTCTGAGGTCAGATTTGAGCCCCGGTACTTCTGACTCCAAGGTCAGTGCTCTATTCACTGTGCCACCTAGCTGCCCCCCAATTCTGCTTTTTAAGATATTCTTCTCCTCAGTGGTCTTTTATATCACTTTTTCCCCATTTGATTCAAGTTTATTATTAAGACATTACTGTCTTCAGTATCTTTTGTTATATCCTTTACCAAGCAGCTGACTCAGTTTTCATGATTTTCTAGCTTTGCTCTCATTTCTCTTCTCTTCTCAATTTTTCCTCTGCCTCCCTTACTTGACTTTCAAAATCTTTTTTTGCTCTTCCATAGCCAGAGACCAATTCATATTTTTCTTAGAGGTTTTAGATGCAGGAGCTTTGACTTTGTTATCTTCTGAGTATATATTTTGATCCTCTATAGAACCAAATAATTGTCTGTAGTTAGATATTTTTTCTTCTGTTGTTCATTTATTTTCCCAGTCTATGATTTGCTTTTAACTCTTTATTAAATCAGTCTCTGCTTCAGGAGAATGCACCATCCCAAGCTTTTAAGGGTTTTTTACAGCTCTTTTCATGGAAACCCCTTCAGGGACCTGTAGGTTCTCAGTTCCTCCAAGGGCTCTGAGGGATATGACTTCTCTCCTGGCCTATGCTCTAGTCTGTGGTTGACCAATGTACTGTTTTCTGACTGTGAGGAGAGCTCCCACTCTAAGACAGTAGGCTCTCTTGTTCTTCTACTCATTTTTCTCTGCCCTCCTACTCTGGTTCTTCAATTTCTTTCTGTTACATTTTGCTGTTTGCTCCTGTATAGGAGAAGAGGGTCAAAAGAACAATTAAAAGTGTATAAAATGACCCAGGTTTGAAACACAGCAGGTCAAAGCTTCCATGTTTATCAGATATGGGATCTGATCCATGAGAGGCTTGTTGTACCTCCAACCTGGATGAGAAGACTTGCTTTTTTTTGTAAATATGCTCTTTATATATGTTTAGATTGTTTTTGACAAAATTCTTTATTAGATGAGGGTATATGTTTGTCAGTTGGTAATGACTGATATGCTGTAAAATATCTGGGGGAATTATGAAAGTTCAATATTTGTTCTATGTCTTTGAAACTGTTTCTCCTTTAAATGACTTGTGAATGACTCTCTAGGCATTCTTATAATTGTATCTGATTTTAAAATTGCACTCATTTTTGTTTTAAACTAGAGGCATTTTTTTTGCTTTTGTGAAGCAATGGGGTTAAGTGATTTAGCCAAAGTCACATGGCTTATAAGCTTATCAATGCTTATCAATACTCTTCTGAAAAAGTGTCGCCTACAACCAAACACAATACTAGGAATGTGATCTGACCAGAAGAGAGTACTTCCAGCAGGATTATCACCTCCCTAATCCTACACAAGATACCCCTCTTAATGGAATCTAATTTGTCATTATCATCCTGGGCTGCTCTATTATACTGATAAATTATAATACAATTATAGTCTATTAAAACATATTTTTTTCAATCATTTAATTTAAGCTCTTCAGTTAACAGATGAAACAAATGTTGTTCTGAGAGGTTTAATGATAAAATGATTCTTTTAGTTAGTGACAAAACTGGGATTAACACCAAGGTTACTGCCTCTTGGATGAATGTTCTTTCTAGCATACCAAGTGATCTCATATGTCAGTTGTTTTACAAATGAAATCGTTACTTATGATGTTGGAATAATCATTTTTGATGTGTTGAATGTTGATGTTTACCATGAGAAATGTGATATATGCATATGCATATGATATATATGTAGGTGTATTTATCTACACACATATATATGTTTGTGTGTATGTTTCACTTCATTATGTAACCATCTCATTCTCCCTGCATTGTCAAGTCTACCTCCCTTACTCCCTAGCTTTCCATTCTCAAAATCATAATGAAATGAACCATCATTATTCAACTATTTCCTGTAGCCCCACTAACTATTCCTGTAACTTGCTGGAACTAATTTTAGTGCCCCTGTTTAGCTCTCCTCTCCTATTTGTGTTGTTCCTCCATCCCCCATTAGATTATAAACTTCTCAAGGGCAGTAATGTCTTTACTCTGATATTTCTATTTTCAATACTTTATGTTAGGGACTGTTGTATGTGGGAGCACTATAAACTATTATTACCTGGTGTCCTTGAGCACCAGAGCCTTGTTTTACTCAGTGCCAAAATAGTGGGAGTGGATTAGAGACTGGAGAGAATATTTAAGCACTTGTATTTTGGTAAATAAACAGATACCTTGGTGTACAAAGGAAGAATTTGTCTTCCTTGTCTTCCCACCCCTCCAATGCTTGCCTGGGGAAGGTTAAGTGAGCCCAAAATAGGGACTCAACATATGGCACCCACACAGGGACAAAGAAGGCAGAGTTATCTGAGTGAAGTCTGGAACAAGGATCAGCGGATACAAGCAACCTCCAGGCAACATCCTGGAGCAGAGGACTCCTGAGAAAGTAACAGATTGATTTGTTACTAAGGGGCTGAATTTAAACAAGGAGTTATAAAGTGAAAGTAAGAAGAAACAAATAAATATTTAGCATTGAGGAGCCAGTGGGAAGTGGAATCTCTGAGACAGGGGACAGAGTTTCTTCCTCAACAGTAGTCTGTACCAGGGCCATGAACGAGATGTGGAGGACCTGCTTGCTGTTCTTTTTGGCCATTGCTGCCAGCTTGACTGTGATATGCATGTTAAGCTTTCCCCAAACCCCTAAACCTATGGTCAACTTCAAAGACTTCTTGTTATTGATGCAAACCCTATTGCAGACCCTGATGACTATGAATCCAGAAGCCATATAGAGTTTCACTTTCCAGCCTACAGCCCAGCGCACAC
The DNA here is from genome assembly GCF_037893015.1 of Macrotis lagotis. Lineage (NCBI taxonomy): Eukaryota > Metazoa > Chordata > Mammalia > Peramelemorphia > Peramelidae > Macrotis > Macrotis lagotis. The sequence goes on along the minus strand of NC_133664.1, from coordinate 199,107,164 downwards.
TAGCTGTGCTTCCTGTATTGAGAGCAAAGGTGTCACATGCTATTGGACAATTTGTGGTGGTGTTGACTACTGTTTAGAAAATGCAACAACTTCAAATTGTACTGTTGTCAGCAACTCAAGTAATTGCAAATGCTCTCTCATTCTCTGCCACTCCCACCTTCTGCAGAGGGCAGGGGGAGGGAGAAGGGAAATCTTCCTTTTTGGAACTTTGAAACTCAAGCTTATGTCTCAGATGGAATGCAGGTTTCGCTACAAGGTCCCGACCCCTCCAAAAACTTATTCTAGAAATAAAGGGACCCTCATGCCTTCTTCCTGGTTTTAGGGGGAGGGTTGGGTAATAGGCTATTGATTGGGAAACTTCATGGTTCAATTAGTTAAGAGAAAAGGGGAAGAAGACTTTTTCTGGTATTGGGAAATTTAGATTTTTGCTTTTTGAATGAAGCCTGTGCCTATGGCTTATATTTCTGTTGTTTGGTCTTAGTTGGTTATGTGTCTATATGTGTATTTAAACATCTATAGGACATTTTACATCTCTCCACTGGTCTGGAGAGGTGGGAAAATATTTCTATATTCTGAGATCTGGTACTGTCCAGGGTATTGGTAAATGTGATACAAGAGTGTTGTTTCTGTGTTTGTGTTAGTGTCTAAACTCCTGTGTGTGTAATTCAGATCTGAAATAGTTAAATGTTACCTGAGTTAAAAGTTATTCCTTTTAGTTTGGATTTTGAATTTGCTTGCTCTGAAAGGTTTTTTTGTTGGCAAAAGAAAAAAACTTTGTAATCTTTGTTTGTAAGTTGGGGATAAAATGTATTTCAAGGAATTTGGGAATATTGGTTTTTGCTATTGTTTAATTGACATTTGTTTATACTATTTTTGAACTTTTGTTTACAACTTATGTGGCATTAATTATGTAATAATTCTGTTTCAAAAAAAGACAAGAAGGGGGATATGTTAGGGACTGTTGTGTGTGGGAGCTCTGTAAACTATCATCACCTGGTGTCCTTGAGCACCAGAGCCTTGTTTTACTAAGTACCACACAGGAGTGGGAGTGGATTAGAGACTGGAGAGGATATTCAAGCACTTGTATTTTGGTAAATAAACAGATACCTTGGTGTACAAAGGGAGAACTTGTCTTCCTTTTCTCCCCGCCCTTCCAATGCTTGCCTGGGGAAAGGTTAAGGGAGTCCAGAAAGGGACCCAACAACTTAGCACATTGCTTGCTACATTGTATGGGCTTAATAACTTTTTTCATTCATTCATTCAGTTTCTAACTTCTCTTATTTCTAAAATTTTGATATCTATGCAGTAAATTTTATTTAAGCAGTAAAAAGTTAGTAATGCTTTATGAGTATTTGCATAATTAGATCGCTGGATCAGATTATGGAATAGCTGGATACAGAGACCACATCTTTTGATAATAATGTTAGCTTACTAACTGTAAAGTTTCTAGTATGAGAGAGAGAGAGAGAGACAGAGAGACAGAGACAGAGAGACAAGAGAAGAGAGAGAGAGATCTCATAGTATTGAAAATATTGTTATCTCCATTTTGCAAATGATTAGGATGCTCAAGTTACTTATCCAAGTTCACATAGTTGAAAAAGTCACTGAGGCAGTCTTCAATCCCATATCATCTGACTTCAAATTTGCTGCTCTTTCCATCACATCATGCTTCCTTGCAGGCATATGTGGAAGCTTATATTTTGCAAACATGAGATTGGAAAGCATATGTGAACATATGTCAAAAGGATTTTAAAAGAAACAAGAAATATCCATGAGGTTCTGATAATTGAAGCATCAAGAACATGCTAAAACAATAATAATCAGCAAATGAATTCAAAAGACATTTACTGGTTGCCAACTATGTGTTTAAAAGCCTTAATAATCTGACTTCAGACAGATGTGCATATGGCATGCCCCAGATGTGGTGCCAATTCAATTCAATTCAATAAACATGGCTTATCAATGTTGATCTTTTAGGATTGCTGGGCCCAGAAAATTGTAGTCTCATTATTCTTCTGATCACCTTTCAGATTGCCCCTTAATCCTGTCTCCTCTCTAACTATTCATACTTTCTTGCCATTAAGGGAAAATGAAGTCTAATACAAATCTTGTCCACTATGTCTAGATAGCCCCAGACAGATCCACTTCTCACATTCTATCCAGCCATTACCCTGGCCATCTTGTCATCTGTTCTGCCACACATATGCCTTCCCTTTCCTCCTTGCCTCCCTTAACCCCAAACCTTTTCCACTTTTGCCCCTGGAATACTAACTCAATTAACTGTTCAATGGTTCTATTCACCATCTTTGTGACTTCCCACCCAGAAATTTCCTTACTTGACTACCAATACTTTTATATTAATTGTCTCCTTCTATGAGAACCTAAGTTCTGAGGGCAGAAAATGTCTAAATTTTATATTTGCTTCTCTCACAATAAATATAGTCACTGGCATATAAAATAAATCCAAAATAAACTTTTTCATTCATTCATTCATTCATATGAGCTAGCATTTGTCTACTTATTTTATTGGAGGGGGGGGAGTTGCAAGGCAGTGGGATTAAATGCTGTTTAAAGTCATACAGTTAGGTATGAGTCTGGATTTGAACTGAGGTCCTCCTGACTCCAGGGCTGATGTTCTATCCACTGTACCACCTAACTGCTCTATCTTCTTATTTTATTAAAAGTTCCATATCAATATTATATTCTTCAAATATTAGTTTCAAATATTCTATAGCATTTAACACAGCTCCTCTTTTTTGATACTATCATATTTGTCTAAGAGGGATGCAGACTAATCAAACTATAATCTTTAAGGTATAAATTATTTGTAGTATTTTGTAGCAAGAGAGAGAGACACACATAGAGACAGAGATAGAGAAATAGATATACATCTAGAGAGACAGACAGACAGACAGAGATAGAGACAGAACCTCTTAGGGCTAGGGAACTCAGGGGTGGAATCCTAAGTTCAACTGAGGAGGATGAAGAATGACAGCTAGGGTTCAGGCAGCATGGTGAGAAGCTTGCTAGAAAGACTGAAATGCAAAAATCTTTATATGAGAAGTTAGGAGACTTGTATTCTTATCCCAGGACTGTCACTTACCAATTATGTGACTTGTAGGGTGTGGTGGTTAGAGCATTTACTCTAAAGTCAGTAGGACCCTGGTTCTTAGGCCTCAGACACTTGCTGTGTAACTTTGGGTAAGTCATTTAACCCTGATTGTCCTACATCCAGGGTCATCTCCAGTTGTCCAGATTCATATCTGGCCACTTATCCCAGGTGGCTCCAGAGGAGTAAGTGAGGCTTGTGACTTAGAACAGCACCCCCTCACTCAGATCCAATTCATGTGAATGTCATGGTATTGCCTCCCTGATGTCATGGTCTTCAAGAAGGAAAGAAAAACATTATAATGGGACCTGGAATAAATCCTTTCTCTATGGATCTCAGTTTCCTTAACTGTGTGAGGAAAAGTTTTAATTGGATGGTCTCTAAGGTCCCTTCTACCTATGATGCTATATTAATTTTAAAACACAAATAAAATACAAAATTAGATATTTTCTTAATAAGACCCTATGAATTAAAGGATAATAAATTTTTCACACTCAAAATGATAAAAACATATCAATAAGAAATTAGATGATGTAATGAATAGGTCACTTTGTCTGAAGTCAGGAAGACATCAGACTCAGTCATTTATTGGCTTTGAGACCCTGGACAATTCATAAGCCTTTCTCAGACTCAATTGTCTCATATATAAAAAGGATATAATATTAGCTTCTCTGTCCCAGGGTTCTTACAAGGACTATATGAGATAATATTTGTAAAGTACTTTTCAAACTTTAAGCACTAATTAATTGCTAGCTTTAATGATAATGAATCTGTGACATTTTTTACAATTCTAGAATTATAGCATCAGAATTGAAAAAGACCTTAAAGATAATTTAATGCAGTATTTTTTTAATGGTTAAAGAAACTGAGGGAAACAAAAAGTAATTCAGTGACAAAACTGAACCAAGAACTCAACTCCCAACTACTTGGTTTAGTACTCTTTTCAGGACACTTCAGTTTAATCATTCTCTCAAAATTGCATCAGATGATAGCCATTGGAAAATGACAGGGTCATCTCTGTAGTTAACATCAAGTTTGGTATATTACCAGTTGCTTCTTTTTCACTTAAGGAGAAATAAAAATGATCTCACTTGATTATTAAGATGAAGATGGTATTGAAGCCTAGAGACAGAGTGACAAATCATTCAAAGGGGCAATGCAAGTATACATTTTTTTTTTACCAGGGGATAGTTTCAATGTGTTCTGGATATTGTGATGATCATGAAGAGTTTCCACTGACAGATTAGTATATTTAAAACCCAGAAAGGTGAAAGAACTTGTCTAAGGTTACCTTGGTGGTTAGGTATTTTCCAATCCAATTCTTTCATTGCTTCTCTCCTCTCTATAGTTGTTCAGAAGAAGATAGTCCTTCCCCCTTTAGATAGAAGGATAAGCTTTTGTGGAAGTATCTAGTTGGGTATTGCTTTCCATTTTTGATAGTTTAATGATTCAGTTTTGGGTTATCTTTATATTTTTCTTTTAGCTGACATGAAAGTGGATCATCTGGATTCTTGCTGTATTTATTTAATGATGAAAGCTTTTCCAGGTCAGTTTAATAGGTTGACTCAGGCAGTGGAATGGGTAGCCTTGAAAATGTATATTTCCATTAATAGTGTTTGAAGGAATGAGTTCTCTGAGTTGGAAAGAATAACAGAGGGTATCTAGTACAGTCTAGACCTGAAGGGAAATCCCTTAGGCATTATACTTGATGAATGGTTCTTCCAACCTTTCCTTTAAAAAAAAATCAGATAAGGAGAAACCCACTGCCTCCTGGTGAGGTAACAAATCCTGTTTTGGATATGTCTACTTATTAGAAAGCTTTTCCTTACATTAAGCCTAAATTTGTCATTTTCGCAACTTTCCCTCATTGTTCATAGATTTTTTTTCCTCCTGGATCCTAGCAGAACAGGTGTAATCTCTTCTATTTGACAGCTCTTCATATATATTTGAAGATAGCTAAAAGGAGACAGGGAGATTTGATTCTGGCTGGAATACAGAACCTAAGTCAGAGGCTTTCTTTCTGGTAAAAATATACAATAAAGCCAAGAATAGAGTCCAGGAGGGTTGAGAGTGATGATTTTGCTCCCTTTGTCTAGTTTGTGCTCTTGCGCAGTTTCATTTGTTTGAAACCCAGTCAAAGAAGATCTTCGAATATAAACTGAACTTTGTCTGTTTTCCTTAATTACCTAACATGAGTTTTGTGATAAACATCAGTTCCAGCCCTGCCCTCCCCCCTCCCCCATTTTACTGTTGAGGAAACAGAAGTACAGTAAATATAAATGCCTAGTTCAGTGTCACAGCTAAGTGTCTGAGATAAGAAATGAAATCAAATCTTCCTAATGCGTGTAGCACTCATGTACTACTCTATGGGTCCTCTCTAACTTCTGCCCCTTCTCCTCATCCATGATTTTGATTATGAAAGACTTATCAGGAATTTTCTAACTGTAAATCAGAAGATTGTCTGAGACAATGGATTTTGAATCAACACTAGAAATAGGCCCTCAGAAAGCTTAATCTTAGACTAGAATTCTCTGATTAGCTTTAGTCAATCTGTGCTTAGCTGAGTTAGATAATATATTGCTTCAATGACTATGACCTAAACTATCAGTCTGCTTTAGTCATGGAGTGATTCAGTCATTGGACCTGGGCAAATGGGAGCTGAGAGAACCAGTTTTGAAGAAATAAGCAGTTACTAAGCATTGCAAAGATGATAACAAAACAGAACAGTCCCTTTCTTCAAAAAACATTCATTCCGTCAAGGGTAGGATAACTACATTTATTTAAATAATACACAAAGTAAATATAAAGCAATTTGAAGGGATAGAAAGCATAAATCAGTAGGAAGCTGGAGGAAGTGTAGACTTTGAAATATACTTGAACCATTTTGAAAAGGATAGAGTCAAAATTGAGGTTGGAGTACATTCCTTTTTTAAAATTTTATTTATTTAAGGAAATTGGGTTAAGAGTGACTTGCTGAAGGTCACATAGCTAGGTAATTATTAAGTGTCTGAGGTTGGATTTGAACTCAGGTCCTCCTGTCTCCATGGCTGGTGACCTATCAACTGTACCATGTAGCTGCTCCTTGGCGTACATTCTTGACATGAGAGACAATCTTTTCAATGAACAGAAGAGGACAAGTTACATATGAGGAAAGAATAAAAAGCCAGGATGTCTTGTCATCTTCTCATTATTTCTGTCTGTGAGGATAGAATGGATATAATAACATAGAAAACTGGAAAGGCAGGTAGAAATCAGATTTTGGAGATCTTTAAATGCCAGGAAATGAACTGCTCAGATTGGGGTTTTAAAAATATTATTTTGGCAGGTGTCTAAAAATTGGATTAGAAAAGATAGAATGGAAGTATAAAGGAATAATTAGGAGACTATTGTGACAATAAAATAGGAAGAAATGATGTGAACTTGAACTAGAAAAGAAGGTTTTTTTAGAAATAAAAGACAAAACCACAATCAAATTATATCCTCTTTTTTCTGTCTTAATATATAAATACATGCATGCATATGTACACATTCACAAATATATATAAATTGTGTATAAACACATAAACATATACAGTATATTGTATTATATTTCTCATATCATTTATTTACTTAAGGATATTATATAAATATATATATATATACATATATACATATATATATATACATATATACTATGGGCATACTATACATATATTTACAATTATTTCAAGAAGAAATTGAAAATAGAGGTTAAATGAGAAATAGCTTGGCATGTAGCTAGAAAATAAATGAGGCAAGCCAGAAAATCATTCATTTTTCCTTTCTCTGGCATATCAGTCTTTCTCATACACATCTGATTATCTTAACTCTTCTGCTCTAAAGTCAGAGATTTCTATAGTCCCATGTTATCTACTAAACAAAGTCCAAATTCATTTTTAAATCTAATTATTTTAAATTTTTTATTTATTTAAGGCAATGGGGTTAAGTGACTTGCCAAGGCCCTACAGCAAGGCTATTATTTAGTGTCAGAGGCCAAATTTGAACTCAGGTACTCCTGACTCCAGAGTTGGTGCTCTATCCACTACACCACCTAGCTGCCCCCAAATTCTTTAACATGACCCTGGAGGTCCTGCAAGAACTGTATCTGACATCATTCTATGCTTGTAGCCTTATTTTATCTTTATTAATCACACAACTTCCTCTCCACCTCTCCCAGTTCTATGCTTCAACTGAGGCAAATAATTCAGTGTACTTTGTGCTCCACCCCACCAGGATTTCTGTTCTCCTTCTTTTGCTTTACTTATTGAATTTCCATCTATTGAAATACCTCCCCCACCCCATTCCCCAGGGAGTGAAGTCCTCTTTTTAATCTTAGATCTCACAAAGCACTTTGTACCTCTAGAATATATTTTTAATGTCTTAATTTATATTTTATATCTCTGAGAAAATCATGGACCCTTTATAGAAAGTAAGTTCTTTGAAGGCAGACACACAATTCTCTCAATACTTAGTATAATATGGGCACTGAATACTTGTTGAATAGAGGACTTTGCAATGGATAAAGTACTGGGACTACAGTCAGGAAAACTCATGTTCCCATGTTCAAATCTGGCTTCAGACACTTCTTAGCTGTGTGACCTGGGCAAGTCACATCAATCAATTTTCCTCAGGTTTTCATCTGTAAATAGAGCTGAACAATGTCAACTGAAATGTCAACCAGTATCTTTGCTAAGAAAACCATAAATGAAGTCATGAAGAGTCAGACTTGACTGAAATGACTGGATAACAATTTTCTTATAAATTATGAAGGCAATTTGACCAATTTAAAAAACATATATACTAAGATTTGCTTATCAAAGTTATTGATATACCCCTGAAAGAGATCACCTAAGGATTCCAATGTGTTATCATCCTTAGATTATAAAGTTTAGAAAATATTTCAAATGACCTTTGGAAATCACATTCAAAGTCTGCAGTACATACTCTTAAACTGCTTTTATGGTGATGATTTTTCTATTCACTGGGGATTGTTTTGTTGTTGGAAACAGTCAAAAGTCTTTTTGAGAAAAATAATCTGGCAAATGAGGTGGGTAACTATAATAGCAAAGATATAACTAAGGTGGGACAACTGGGGCTTTCTACCAAACACCAGCATATGGTATATGTTGAAAACCCTCCAGAAAGGTTTTGTGCATGGAGCACTTCCTCTCTGTGTTGGTCCAAAGGTTCCATGGCCCTATGCCTTATGCCTCACATTTCCCTACTTTTCTTCACCCTCAATGGTTTTGGTAAAAGGTTGGCAAATCACTCTAGAATCTTGGCCAAGAAAACCTCAAATAGCATCACAAAGGGTCAGGCATGACTGAAATGCATGAACAAGTCTAAGGAAATAAGAAAGACTTGGAAGCTGGAGGTTGTCAGAGGTCAGGAAAGAGGAGAAGGTAGACCATTCTTTTTCCTGTCTCATTTTGTGACCCATAGGGTTTGGGTAAAATTTTCCCTGAGAGAGAAAGATATGCCTAGAAAAGCATGAGGGTACAGAGATGTGGACAGTAAATATGAAAGAGAGAGGGAGAAGGAACCAATAGTCCCAATTTTCTGAGGCAGGTGGATCAAAATATACTTATTTTAGATGTAGAGGAGAAGATGAACTCAGAAGCGAATAAGGGAAAATGTTCCAGGGGCATCTAGAGTTCCTTGGAGGAAGGAAGAAGATGATTTGATGATGTTAGAGGTGAGTAACTGGACATTTCTTGAGCTGCCTTTGAACTGTTCCTATTTCTTCACCTTTACTATACCTTATCCTTATTTTGATGCAAAGATTCCTAGTTATAATCCAGCTTAATAATAATAGTTTTGTTGTTGCTGTTGTTGTTGCTTGTCCTTTATTCTCAAAAAAAGTCATGACATCACGAAGGTGGATGCAAGTGAATTGGATTTAAGTGAGGGGTATTGAGCAAGGTCTCCAGTCTCATTATATTCTTCAGTCATCTGGATCCATTAACCAGATATGTATTAGGATGACTAGAGAAAGCCCTGAATATAGTAGAAGACCTCAGCTTTTTAAAACTAGGTCTCAGTCATTAAGGTCAAGTAGGAGGCCAGGAGTATGCACCCAACCCTTCATAAACAGAGGGAAGGCACAGATGAGGCCCATTTCTGCCTCTTCTGCCTCTCCCACCACATTTCCCTGAGAGAGAGAGAGATAAGGCAAAGAGGACAAGAATGACAACTTCCAAAAGAAATGGAAAAATAAGTTGTAGGGAGGTTAAGACCGTCAGGATATCTTAGTAATTAAGGCAGAGGAGAAAGAAAAGAAGCTTGGAACCTCATTTTCAGGTTCACAATCAATTTGGGAGGGGAAGACCTCTGGGTTTCTGGTCAAAATATAAACAATTGCTATTTGAAATCATTTGAATTCATTCTGAACCAATAATAATGATTCACTTTTCTATAGAACCATATAATTGAAAAAGTGCTTTACTAAGTTATCTCACAAAAACTTGATGAAATAAACAGGGCAGATATTAGCCACTTTTATTGTCTAATAGAAGAGTCCAACTTCCCTAGGAGTAAAATAATTTGGCCAAAGTCATGTGACAGAACTGAGACTTGATATCAGGTCTTTTGACTACAACTTCAGTGACCTTTCTTTAAACTATACCACCCCCCCCCAACCTGTAGGAGATGATTACCTAATTATTTGGTAAAGAGACTGATATTCTGGTATGAGTTACGGAAACCAGTCTCACAGTTTCATAGTCTCCCCTTGCATACTGCCATACTGCACACACACACACACACACACACACACACACACACACACACACAAACACAAACACACACACACACACACACACACACACATACACACACACTGTGACAGGCACACTGGGAAAAATGAAATTGTTTGAATATCATCCTCAGTCTTCTTCTTTCTTCCATTTCCCAAATGTTTGCCCCATTCCCTTCAATTCTAAACCAAATGCAAATCTTACAAAACTACCAAGAATGTGAGTCAACCCCCAACCCCACCTCCTCTTACTTAATACTTCCTTTCACATACCACTCCTAAAACTCAGACTCCTGGAAAATGTCATAAAGTGAATTGTTCTCTCCGTATGAATCATAAAAGGAGACTTCTCATAGATGCCCTGCTCTTTGGCCTATTCTGTGCATAGCTGGGAATGACTAAGACAAGCAGAATTTTGTAAGACAGCAATGTTTTAAGGCAACTTCTGGGTATCCTTTCCTTTGCATTTTAATGTTACTCTAATGTTGAATTAAAGTGGAATTCCTATGGTAATATACAATGTCTAAATCAATACTAACTGATTAGTGTCACAGGATGAAAATTAAAGGAAATCATAGCAATGGCAAAACTCAAATAAGGAATCTTGGTGAATAATGCTGTATGTGTCCATTAACTCATGCCTCTCTAATGTTAAATTACATAAAATATCTCAGAAATTCTGGCAAGAGCCACTTGAAAGCCCACAAAATGTAACCCAATTAGCACTAAGATGATAGATGCAGAAAGAATTCATTATACCCATAGACTCCTTGTAAAATGGAGCCTCATAAACTTCCCTTTAAAGAACTGTTCCATTATTATAAACACAATAACCAGAAGGCCTCTACAAGGCCACTAAATTGGCTAAAATCCCAGAGATAACATTCAGACATATGCCTTAGACAGACCAAGTCTATCAGAGCAGTCAGACAATAAATAATTCATGCATGCTCTCTATCCTCTGCCCTCCATGTATCTTCATGTACCAATCTCTTTCATTTTTCACTCTCTATGACTCTTCCTTTCTTTCTCTGCTTTCCAGTTGTCTGAGATTCAGGGATGAAAACGATAACCTTAGGAGGACTCTGACTAGCTAAACAGAGTCTGATCTAATACATCTTTGAATTTTAGAACTGGTAAGGATCTCCAGTTATTGAACCACTATTGGTCATCTTTGCAAGATCCTGGAGAATGTAGAAAGGTCTCAAATTTGAAGGCCTTAAATTTGAAAAACAAAAGACAATGTAGTAGATCTTTAAATCTAAAGATCAGTGAGCTTTATTTCTGTTCCAACAAAAAAAATTGTAGAATTTATTATTAAAGGAGTGACTTATAACATTAAGAAAATAATTGATTATCTTTAAAGAGGCTTAAAGACATTTAAGTTTTATAACCATTACCCCTAGTGCCAGCACCATAATCACTAGCATTTATACATCTTAGAAAAATTTATAAAGCGTTTTATGTATGTTGTCTTAGTCTATTAGTATACTCATTTTACAGATAGACAAAATGAGGTACAATGAGATTAAGTGACCTGTCCAGAGTCATATAGCTATTAAACTATCTGAGGCAGGAACTGAACTCAGGTCTTCCTGACCCATTATTCACTGTCACTTAGCTGCCTTGACTTCATCAGGAACAAATCAGCTCAATCTAAATTCATTACCTTTTTGTCAGGGTATATAGGGGAAATACTTTAGACATAGTATATATAACATAATATTTGACAAAGCTTCTCATACTATACTTGTGGGTAACATGGAAAGACAGGAACTACATTCAAGTTTTTCAATCATTTTAGTTTCAGGATCTCTTTACACTAAAAAAATGTGTAAGATTTTCCCTTACTGAAGAGTTTTAGTTTATGTTGTCCTTTTTATTGATATTTATACTGTTAGGAATCAAAATATCTTAAAATCATTATAATAATTATTTTGACCAGGAGCTCTGATAGAGAGGATTGATAACTTCTTATTGTTTGTTGTTCAGTTGTCTCAGTCATGTCCAATTCTTTGTAATCCCATTTTAAGGTTTTCTTAGCAGAGATGCAGAAGTAGTTTGCTATTTCCTTTGCAAGTTCATTTAACAGATAAAGAAACTGAGGCAAAAAGGGTTAAGTGACTTGCCCAAGGTCCCACAGCTAGTAAGTGACTGAGGCCTAATTTAAACTCAATAAGATGAGTGTTGTTTTCCAGGCCAGTACTCTATCCACTCTGCTCTGCAAATGCCCTAAAAAAGTTCCTCCCCTCATCAAGGAGAGACTTTGTAGTCACTCTACCCTAGCAGAGGAGAGTTGAGGAAGCCAACAGTAATCCCAAAGGAATGAAGCATACAATAGAGAGAAGTTTTTTGATTGTACAACCAATAAGAAAACCCCCAGCAGGGATAATGCATACAGAGGCAATTATAGGAAAGCAATATGACAGTATTCTTATCATATCAGTAGATCAAATCCTATTTTCAGAAGCCAAGATGGTGGAGTGAATGGTAAATAATATCCCCAAAACAAATCCTGGTACAGCAGAACCGGCAAAAAGACAGTGTGAAACAAACTTTTAGTTCAAGAAGCTTGTAAGAATGTGAAGGAAGTTCCTCTCACTTCAGTTATCTGCCTGACTCTTCTATGGGGAGGGGAAAATTCATGACCAAACAGGAGATAAAAAAGCATTATAAAATGTAAAATAGATAATTTTTTATTATATTTAATTAAAAAGCGTTTATACAAACAAAATCAATGCAACCAAAATTAGAAGAAAAGCAGAAAACTTGGAAACAATCTTTACAGCAATGGTCTCTAATAAAGATCTCATTTTTCAAATATATAAAGAACTTGGTAAAATTTATAAAAAAAATAGAATATAAGCCATTCCTCAACTGATAAATGGTCAAAAGAAAGAAAACACAGCTATCAAAGTTATGAAAAGACAAATGAAAAAATGCCCCAAATAACTTTTGATTAGAAAAATACAAATTAAAATAACTCTGAGATACTACCTCAGAGCTATCAGATTGATTAATATTACAGAAAAGGAAAAGGAAAAATGTTAGAGAAGATGTGAAAAAATTGGGACACATGCATTGTTGATGGAATTGTGAACTGATCCAACCATTCTGGAAAACAATTTGGAACTATGTAACTAAAGGGCAAATAATTCTGCATATTCCTTTCATCTAGCAATTGCACTACTAGATCTCTATCTCAAAGAAATCAGAAAAAAGAAAAAAGGATTTATATGTGCTAAAATATTTATAGTAGTCCTCTTCATGGAGGCAAAATATTAGAAACTGAGGGGATATCCATGATTTAGAGAATGGATGAATAAGTTGTGAAATATGAATGCAATCATGCAATTGTTCAATAGGCAATGATGAGCAAGCAGATTTCAGAAAAATTAGAAAAGGCTTGTAGAAATTGATATAAAATGAAATGAACAGAACCAGGAAAACAATATAACCATTATCACTAACATTGCATGATAATCAACTCTGACCCAGCTCTTCTCAGCAACACAATTATTCAAGACAAATACAAAAAAAGACTCTTGAAAGAAAATGCTATACACATCCAGACAAAGAATTGATGGACTCTAAATATAGATTAAAGCATATTTTTATCAGTTACTTTATTCTTTCTCATTATATTTTCTTCTTTTTGATCTGTTCCTTCTACTACTAAAACTAATATGCAACTATGCAACCTGTATAAACTATATCAAACTATTTTCAGAAGTGGGGGGAGGAAAGGACTGAGGAAGTAACATTTGGAATTCAAAAATCCTAATGCCAAAATTTTCTTAATATATAATTGTGGGGAAAAATAAAATACTTTTTAAAAAGGTCAATAAATAAAAAACAAATTTATAAGTAATTTGTACCCCATACACCCCTCTGTGTGTGTAATCTCCATATGTGATCATAGGCATATGAATTCTCTGAATATGTGCCCTTTTCAACTAATTATATGGTTACACATTGAAAAGTACACCCAGTGTACTCAGAGAGGGAATCTTAAATATATCTTCTGGATAGTTGGCAAAGTACATGCATTAGTTAGGGTTTGTGAGCTATGGTTTCCAATAAGTGCTTATCTAGTCTCAAATCTGGGGTAGCTTAAGAGGGAGAAGAAAGCCACAGAGTTATATACTGAATTTCTTGTTACTCAAAAAAATTATTGTTCTTTTATTTTTGCATTACCATCATCTCTAAACATATTATTTTCCTTCTCCTATCCAGTAATTTATCCTTTGTAATAAAGAATTTTTAAAAAGGAAAAAATTAGTCCAGTAAAAACAATCAAAACATCATCCATTTCTGGCAGTGTATGCAGTATTCCACAACCATCAAAACTTCTCTGTAAAGAAGGGAGGGACATTTTCTGTTTCAAATCTTATCTAATTGGTCATTGTGTCTTTTCTTCTTGTGTATGAAAAAGTAGAATTTAGATCCTGTGTTATACACAATAATCACTGTAAAAAGAGTTTTAAATCTTCCTACTCCTAGCTATTCTAGCCTTGGAGGGGGAAGAAAAGAAAAACAATGAAGGAGAACTAAAAGTTTCCAGAGAGAAAAGGAAGAACCAATAAAGAGCAGAGCCATAGACACCAATGAAAGAGAGGTTATCAAGGTTGGCATGGTTAATAGTTCAGTTAAACTCCTAGGGGAAAAATACTCCATTTAAAAATGATGTTTTTAAAAGTCTGAATTTAAGAAGTATCAATAAAAGATCATTTTCATACATAAAAAATTCAGGAAAAGAAGAATATATGTGAAACTGAAAATCTCTATTATGTACAAGTAAATTTTAAAAATATATTCTAAATTCAGTATTTTATTTCCAAAGCTGCCTAGCTTATCCATATTTACTTCTGAACTTCCTTCTATTCTCTGTGAATTTTCTTTTTTTTTTTTTTGCTTAGGTTTTTGCAAGGCAAATGGGGTTAAGTGGCTTGTCCAAGGCCACACAGCTAGGTAATCATTAACTGTCTGAGACCGGATTTGGACCCAGGTACTCCTGACTCCAGGGCCGGTGCTTTATCCACTGCGCCACCTAGCCTCCCCTCTCTGTGAATTTTCAGTGAAACTCATTTCTTTTCTTCTTGGGGGCAGGTGCAAAACTACCCCCAGTTCCTTTCTTACATTTCACCCCCAATAAATATACAATCTTTATAACATAAAATGTCTAGTTTCCTGTACTTCATTTAGTCACTTCTTTTTTTTCCCTTTTACTAACTACCTTCTCACCTCACCACTAAACAGTTCCCTTCAATGTAATTAAGAATTTATTCACTGGGGCGGCTAGGTGGCGCAGTGGATAAAGCACCGGCCTTGGAGTCAGGAGTACCTGGGTTCAAATCAGGTCTCAGATACTTAATAATTACCTAGCTGTGTGGCCTTGGGCAAGCCACTTAACCCCATTTGCCTTGCAGAAACCTAAAAAAAAAAGAATTTATTCATGATTCAGTTATCATCTCCATATAGAGGATTTCAAGATTTAAATACCCTGATATAGTTTCTCTCTGGTGCTCCTAATCCACATGATTAGGTTAGGTCTAGCACCCTGCAGAGGAATAGAAGGTATGCAATGTTGGGTTTGAGAGGCATTTTAAAGGAATTCATCTCCATTAGGTGTCAAGAGATAAAAGTCTGGGGATAACTTATCTGGTAGCCTGGGTCTTTTTTTGAGTTAAAACACCTTAAGGCCAGGGAGGTCTCTGACTGAAGAATAAATCTTTGACTGTATGTGACTGGACACCATACAATACCCCATCTCCTGGCACCATGCTTTTTCATTGCCTGGAATACTCTTTATCCTCATATCCACTCCATGGTTTCTCTGACCACAAGTTTCACATTTAAATACATCTTTTAATAAGGAATATTTCTATTCCCTCCCACTAATGCTTTCCTATGATATTATCCTCTATTTACACTGTGTGTAGCCTTTATGTTCATAGTTCTTTGTATGTTTTCACCCCATTGGCATGTAAATCCCTGAAGGTAATGACTGTTGTTTTGCCTTTCTTTGTATTCCAAGAGCTTAACAGAGTGGCTTGTAAAAAGTAAGAGCTAAATAAATGCTTATTGACAAATTGATATTATCAAGTGCCTCTTGATATTTTAAGATGGATGTTGTAGACATCTCAAAATCAACTCTGAAACAGAATTCACTATATTTTCTACAAAATCCACCTCTCATTCAAACTTTCATATTATTGTCAAAAATATTAACATGATCCTAATCACTTAGTATCAAAATTTTGGTTTCATCCTTTGCTGCTCACTCTCACTCATGTCAAATACCTTGAGTCAATGTTGTTCCTCTTCCCTCTCCAAATCCCCATAAAATGGAAACTTCTTAAGGGCTGGAACTATTTCATTTTTTTTTTGTATTTCTAGTGCCCAATACCAAGACTATAAAATAATCTGCATAGTTTTAGTTTTTGCAAGGAGTTGATAGACCTCTTTTCATCTCCTCTTTCCCTCTAATCTTGCCTCCTGAGTCTAGAGGGAAGGAGAAAGCAGTGAAAAATTTTGATGTAGGGAGGAGGGAGGATAGAATGAAAGGATGTAGAGTAGAAAGATGACATCAGAAAGGATCATAGCAGATGGCCAGTCTCAGATAAAGAGGTAACATGATGGAGTTGAGAAGTTAAGTAAAAGGTTTGCAATAGAACTACTTTAGGAAATCAGAGATGAATAAAAAAGATTGCTGGGGAGCATTGAGGATTCATGATATTAGCTAGTATAAAGTTTTAGTTCAACCTATGGCCCATGTAGAAAATGAACCAAAAGTTTTGGAGGCAATGAGGTGGTGCAATGGACAGAGCAATGACTTGGAGTAAAGAGAACATGAAATCAAATCTGACCTCAAATACTTAGTAGCTGTGTGACCACAGGCAAGTTTCTTAACTCTGACTGCCTCAAAAAAGTTTTGTGAGGGATTGTTCCCTTTCTTAGAACACTTTCACTTAGCTTTACCTAATTTAATGGATAGGACCCATTCTTTACTTTTTGCCTCAGAGCAGTTTCAGGGAGCTAAAGAAAGTTAGGTAGTTATATAGGAGTGAGATCTCTGCTCATACATTTCATTATTTTCCCACTTGTGAGATCAAAGGTAGAGAAGCACCATTCAGCAAGGAAACTGGAAATTCCTAGACTGGAAATTCCAGGAATAAAAGACTGCAGATATAGTAGTTTCAGAAAAAGGCCAAAGAAGAGAGAAAGGGTTTACCAGGAAGGGTATTAGTATAATACAGATCCCTGAGAAAGGGTACCCCCCCCCCCAAATGGAGAGGAGTTCTCATTGAGTTTTGTCCTTGAAAATAGATAATTACTTTAAAAATGTATTAACCCTCAGAATTTGTGTTTAATAAAATGTTAATCTCCAAAGTTTGACCTTAAGAAAAAACAAAGCAGAATTAGGTTAACATACACATTTATTAATATTATATTAAGTTCAGGTGGAGAGTCTAACTAGACAGTCAAATCCCCAAAAAGATTCAGCTTTGAAAATAATTTTTATATACCTTCCACTATTAAAAGGTGGGATTTGAAAAGCTATCTCTGTCTTGTGCATCAAAGGAAGAGAGTGACCTTCAATCTGGATATCAGACAAACCCACTAGGAGTTATATTTAGGAGGGCATAATAGGAGTGATGAATTCTCCCAAACCCAGGGTCTTTTTGCCTTTTCAAGTATGCCAAGACCACTACAAATGAGAATGTCTTTCAGGATGATCTTTGATACAAGAGGATTAGTAATTAGTGGTCAACACCACCTATTGGATAGAAAAAGATTGTTCCCCAAACCAGAGCTACAGTGATTGTTGTCAGGATTATTACCAATAAACATGCTAGGTTGATGCTTTTATGGGGATTTCTAGAGTCCTTTTAAGCTCTACAAATCAATGATTGTGATTCTTGTGTCCTTTTGTTCACTTTTCTACATAAATACTGATTCACAACTCTCTACTTCATATAACCCCAAATATGCATTTGGCCTCTACTGTCCTTGTTAGTCAAGCTATAGGGTTAGTGCTGGCAAAGGGTAAACAAAAATAATATTTAAGATCCTTTTATAACTACTATTGAACATTTTGCAACAAAATTAAGATCTTTCCATACTTTTAGCTAAACACAATTCAGAAGTCTGAACTTAATATTAAATAATATAAGAAATCCATTTCAATTCATTGTATTTGATAAGTACTTTTTTGAAGCATCTATTATATTCAAAGCACAATTCTAACTACTGAGATATAAATTTAAATTAGGTTTTAGAGCAAAAATTACTCCTATTTTCATGAAGTTACACTATATTGAGGGCTTAATATCTTTCTAAATCTATCTAAATCTAAGCCTCTCTAGAAATAAAGGACTCCCTATCTAGATGGATGAACAGAGATAGATATATATATAATACATATCATATATGCATTTATATATAACATATAAAATAGGTCTCTCTCTCTCTATCTATCTATCTATCTATCTATCTATCTATATCTACATCTATATCTATCTATCTGTTGAATGAGAAATATCTGCCTAGTTTTTTGGTTTTTGTTTTTTTTGGGGGGGGGTTCAAGGCAATGGGGTTAAGTGACTTGCCTAAGATCACATAGCTAAGTAAGTATTAAGTATCTGAGGATGGCCTTGAATTCAGGTCTTCCTGTCTCCAAGGCTGGTATTCTATCACCTAGCTGCCCCCTAGTTTTTTAATATTAAGAAAATATTATTTATGCCTGTCTAATATTTTCTGAGGATTTCCTCTGAACCAGATTGTTCAACATAAGTCCCTCTCAGATGTAAATTCCCTCCAGTTGTTCAATGTAACTCCATTGCTAAATGTAAATTCTCCAAGATAAGAACAACTTCACCCCTCTACCCCTCTTCCAGCTTCCTGACTCTCATTCTTCCAAAGTGGGTTTCTGACTCCAGTCATATAGAATTTAATTCCTTTTTCCTGATTTTTCCCTGCATAAGAAGTGGGCAAGATTTTAAAAGCATGGCCCACATTACCCTCCATACTGAACTCATTTGAGTCTAAGTGTAGTCTATTCTGTATCCTTTTCCTTTCTCCCTTTCCCTCAAGCATTCTTTACTCAATCTTTGTTATTCATCTGTCCTCTAATAACTTGTGTCTCCCGATGAATTAAATCTGTGAACTGTTTGCTGTCAATTTTGCAAAATGTGAATTAAAAAAAAAATCTGAGCTTCATTTAAGAACAAGTCCTTATTTATGAGCTCTTTGGGATTCCCCATCATTATATATATATATATATTTATCTATTTCTAGCTATCCATATCACATGCATACACTGACTATAAAATACAAAGTAGGACAGAAGTGTAATCAAGAGAGGCAAAATTTTATGAGACATAAGAAAAGAATAGAACCACTGATACTATGCAACAGAGAGAAGGAAAGAAATCTAGGATAATACTAGATGTGTGCTTGGGTGACTGTGAGAGTGATGGTGTCCTTATAGTGAAATGGAAATTCAGAAGGGAGAAGTTTAGGGAGAAAAGAAAATGAATTCAGTTTTGAATATATTGAGTTTAAGATTTCTCTAAGATACCCAGTTCAAGATGTCCAATTAGGAGTTGGAGATATGAATCTGCAGATTAAGAGAGATCTTACAGCTCTGCTTGCAAAACTTTTGATCACCTACTTAGGGATAAAAATTGAATTCATGAGAGTTGATGAGAACACTAAAACAAATAGAATAAGTGGAGAAGAGGAGAGGATCCAAGAAAAAGTCTTATATGACACCCATAGTTTTGTGCATAACCCAAATGAAGCTTCAGGAAGAAAGACTGAGAAAGGATAATCAGACAGGTAAGTGGACAGTAAGGAGAAAAAAGTGTCACAACAACCTAGAAAGTAAAAGATCATCAAAAGGAAAAGCATGATCAACAGTGTCAAAGCCTGCAGAGAGGACTCAGAAAATCATTGAATTTGGTGATGAAGAGTTCATTGTTAATACACTTTCACTACAGAGAATTAAGAAGCAAGTGAGAAGAAAAAAAATGGAGGCATCAGTTGTATATTGCCTACTCAGGGGATTAGCCACAAAAAGGAGGAGAAATGCAGAATGATATCTAGCAACAAAGTATGCATCAAATTTTTTTGTTTGTTTGCTTGTTTGTTTTTAGCATTTCAGAGCAATAGGGTTTGTTTATAGCCAGTGGGGAAGCAGTTGTCCAAGAAGAATTTAAGAAGCATTATTAAAGATTACGAAATCTTAGGCAACAAAATTCACTAAATGAATTGTCATAGATTTAGTGATAGTACAATGAGGTCTATATATATCAAAGAGATCAAAGAGAGAAGAATAATGACTTGTATATACAAAAAATTCATTATTATCCATAATATTTAGCAGTTCCATTTTTTAGTGTTAAAAAACCCTAGGGAAAAAAAGAGGATATCCATTGATTGGGGAATGGTTGAATAAATTGTGGTATACAAATGAATATAATGAAATATTATCATTTGTTAAGAAATGAGAATAGGGATGATTTCAGAGAAACTGGTTGATATGAACAAATGCAGGGACAAAGGACAGAAAAGAAGCCAGAGAACAATTCATAGAATAACAACAATTTTGTAAAAATAAACAACTTTGGAAAATTTAAGAACTCTGATTAGTGCATAATTTATCATGATGTCAAAGGACTGATGATGAATTATAGTATCTGTCTTCTCACAGAGAAGGAATAGACTCATGAAATAGAAGAAGATATACATTTCTATACATGGCCAGTAGGGGAATGTGTTTTGTTTAACCACACATATTTGTTCCAATCTTGCTTCCATTTCTTTCTCTCTCTCTCTCTCTCTCTCTCTCTCTCTCTCTCTCTCTCTCTGTGTGTGTGTGTGTGTGTGTGTGTGTGTGTGTGTGTGTGTGTGTGTGTGTATCCCAAGAAGTAGGGTTTTGGTTTGTTGGTTTGTTTGTTTTTTCAGGTTTTTGGTGGTAAGAATTGAAAAAAATTGAAAAAAACTGAAAAAAAATGCTTTCTCAATCTTGGACAAGAAACCAAATAAAGCTATTAAGTGTTATTTTTGTCATTGCTGATTTAAGGCAAATATTTCAGTAGAGGAAAGCAGATTTGGGAAGTAAATAGCTGATTAAGAGGTCCATGTCTGACGATAGGATTTGAATTTATGGACCACAGCTTAAAATAAAAGAATTAAAGGAATGACAGAATCCTGGCCAAGATGGAATGTTCCTAACTAAAGCTAGTAAGAATGTATTTGCCTTGGGGTCTTGTGAATCTAATTTAAAATGGTTCATTTAAACAGAAAGGTCTCTTTTCCTTCCTTGTGTTTTTGCTGTGGCCTACAGGCCAATTCAGGGGTCTCTATGTTCTTAGTTCATATGACTCCAGCTCAGGTAGGGATTAGCCATGTGACAATGAATAAGAGACATCATCTCTTTAAGTTATAGTTTTCTCATCTGTATGATCAGTTGATGATGATGATGATGATCAATACACATTGTGTTTTAACATTTTGCAAAATGCTTTTCATACATGTCTTTATTTCTCACAATTAGCTCTGCAAAGCAAGTAACACAATTATGGTTGATAGCAATAAAAGTTTACATTTTGGTTCAAAAAATTTTATATTTTGTTCCCAAGTGCAAAATAAAAAAGGGAGAAAAGAAATAGATGGCTAGATTTAAAAAAAAATTGAAATAGATATTAGAAGTTTTGATTAGACTGAAAGTCCAATTGGTGATGCAGCAGCCAAAAGAAAAAAAAAAACACCAATGCTCTTTTAGGCTACATTAAGAGAAGAACAGTATTGAGAACAAGGAAGGTTTTTTGCCCTACTATATATACTCTTTCCGCCAAACCAGAGCTGAACAATGTGGTCAGTTCTTGATGTTGCATTTTAGGAAGGACACTGATTATCTTGAGAGGGTCAATATTAGAGATACCATTATATTGAAGGAACTCAAGTTCATGCCATGAAAAAACAAATTTTAGGAATTAGTTATGTGTAGCTCTCAGATAGAGAGGAGAATTGTCTTCAGGTACCTACATGAAAGGTTTTCTTGTGGAAAGATTTTATTTATTTAGCATAACGATAGCGGGTGGAAGAACTGTCTCAATTGTTGGAAACTGAATTCTGGATTGTGAAAGAAACATCTTTCTAGTAGATATTTAGATATTTAAAAGATATTTAAAAGTAGAATGGGGTATCTCAAGAGGAACTATATTCTCACCCATCATGATTCATGAGCAATTTTTTTTTATTATTTTTGCAAGATAATGGGGTTAAATGACTTTCCCAAGGTCACACAGCTAAGTAAGTATTAAATGTCTGAGGTGGGATTTGAACTCAGGTCCTCCTGATTCCAAGGTCATTAATCTATCCACTGCACCATCTAGCTGCCCCAGTGAGCAATTTCTGAATGACTACATTCCAGGATGTTTTAAGTGGGAACATTGTTGAGATATGATTGGACTTAGCTATCTCTAAGACTCTTTCCAAAATTATAGAATCCCATACTGCACAAATCCTAGATCTTCTCATTAGTATATCTTATTTTAAAATACTATCCTTTGCCTATCTTGTTTCTTCTTTAAATTTACTTGTAAAAATAATTATTTTTTTTAATTTGATAGGTACCAATCAATATGAGCATTTCTATACACAAAGAATAGGAGAAGAGACTGCTCTATGAAATCTCTATGCCCTATTGGGTGGAGATGTTTGAAATTCATAAAATGCTTTATGAATAGGTTAAAAATAACTTTCAAATAAATATGAATCACTTCATTGAGCAATAGTAATAGTTGGCAAAAGGGATATGCCATCAGATCCATCAAATTTAATAAAAAGTGCTTACCTCTGGATGGATTGTAAGAAGGAGCTAAGATCTAAAAAGATAATCAAAACACCCTAAATGAGAAATATCAAGATAAATTTAACTGACTAAAGAATTTCTATACAAAATGGCTGTCATTTGGGTTTGTTTATAGAAAAGACATATTTTCTTTTTTTCTATGTAATTCAGTATAAACTCATCACTACAAAAACTGCAGTTGAGTTATCTGTCAGGAGTCTGAACTTAATCAATGTAGATTATCAAGAGAACCATTAGAAAATATGTAATGTATCACTGCAGGTTGCAAAAATTTAGCACCTATTGAATGCCTAGAAAGACAAGATCAGATGGTCAGAATACTATATTGAAAGTTTGTTATCTTTCATAAATAGAATATAAGAGTTCAATAAATGTTCTGGACACAAAATATATGGATAAACAAATAAAGCTGCTGCCTGCAATTGTCTAGACATTAAAAATAAAACAAGACAAGATTTTTAACAGGTATCATTATACTAGATACTCATAATTTCCAAACTACAAAGAATGAAAATGTTTCACAGCACAGAGACTTGGTATATGGAATTAATAACATGTGGAAATAGAATGACATATATCTCATTTCCTATTTACTCCTGGATGTGACCTGAAGAATACTGAACATTTAACGATCAGCTCTAGAAATTAGTTAGAGATGGATCCAGCACACTCTTGCTCTTAACAAAAAGTCAACAACACATCTTCCAAACACTACTGGGTATTTGGGGCCCTACTTATTACAGAGAGGAGTGATGAGAAAAAATATTTACTGGGAAAATTGTGGGACTCAATAATCACATGGCCAAGAGGAGTAAGAATAAATTCAATATCACTTCACTGTCACCATTCTTGAAAATTCAGGACAATCCTGTGTTCCCTCTGCTATTTTGACTACCTCTCTAGAGAAAATAGTTTCCACTAAAGAGAGTGGAAAGAGGGCTGGCTATAAAGGAGACCTGGTTTCAAATCTTAACTTATTTTTTATTTCTGTGACTAAAGTGTAACCTCTTAATTCTCAGTTCCTTGGTAAAATGGATATTAAAAATACTTATATGGTCTGCTTCAGAAGATTCTTGTTAAATTTATCAACTTGGAAATGCTATGGGAGCAAAGAAGCATACACATCTAATTTACCTTAAGGCAAAGCTTGGATATGTTTGCTAGGATCACACTCAGAACCACAGAATGCAAAATTTCCAAAGCATGAAACTGACCTTAGATGTTAACCAATCCACCTCCTCATTTTCCAGAAGGTAAAATTGAAACCTGGAAGATATATGGGATGTTTTACTTGGCCAAAGTCATATAGGTAGTTATAAACAGTTTAAAAATATACCCAAAACCAGGGTTCCCTAACAACAATAGTAAAATTCCTTGAGGTTTCTAGAAAGTAAGTTCTCTGTTTCATACTGAATATCCAGGGTATTTCAGACCTATTTTCCATCCATATCTCTCTACTTGATAGTTAAGCAACACATTGACCCCCAACTCTCATTCCTGAGTCTCATGATCCTTGTTCTGCTAATTACCCTTGCTATTCTCTGCTCGGGGAAGAATTCAGATTATGTGACAGTTATTTGTAGGAAACTTTGCCTCCCATATATAATAAAGTCTTATAAAATTGAAAAAAAAATCCCATTGCCTACACAGACATAACCACAACAGGTTATTATTATCTGAGACTATTAACTTCTTACTGCCATTGCCATACTCCAATGTCTTATCATGAGGAAAAGTGACTGAGTCCTAGAAGGCTTTACCAAGAGAATAGAAACTCAGATTAAGTTTTACAAAACTAAAAAGGTTTTGATGGATCCACCTGTGTCTATCATACAAGTACTGGTCTAAGGAAGTTCATAGGACTCATCATCTGAACTTTGGTCATCTAGTAATGGGTTGGGCTTAAAGAATCTCACTTTGAACATCAAAGACCATGTGGAATAGCAGAAAAGTCACTGGCTATGGATCCAGAAGACCTGAGTTCAAAATCTTACCTCTGACAATTACCACCTAAATGGGGCTGGTTCAAGTTCCTTGGAATATTGCACTAGAACCATCCATCTCAGATCAAATTGTCCCATTAAACAGTACTTTTTGATGATAACTATTCAAACACTTCTAAATTTACTTAACTAGTTTCTCTTAGCCACAAAGCTAGAATTTCTGTAGCATTCTATGATTAGCAAAGTGCTTTATAAATATTATTTTATTTAATCTTCATAACAACTCTGAGATACAGTTGCAAGTGACTTGCTCAGTGTCCGAGTTCAGATTTGAACTCAGGATTCCAAATCTAGTGCTCTATCCACTGATCCATCTAATTGCCTTCAATATATTCTCTGTGAAGTTGCAGAAACTGTTAATCCAAAAACAGAGCCCTACAGTAAGTTTTTTCCAACTTATCACAAGTAAAATATAATAGGGTTTGTCAAATATGTTACTAAAATCTAAGCACATATTATAGCTTTAGAAGTTTCTTAATGTATAACTCATTATTCTGCTTTTAGAAAAAGTGGGAGCAATGAGATCCCTCTGGCATCACCTACTCTTGCTTATTCTTCATAAAAGCTGATGCTTAGTTAATCCTGATTCTTTTTCTGGATATTTAAAAAGTACAAGATCCCTATGGGGCAGTTGCATGAGACCTTCAGTGGATGACACTGCAGTGGGATGGCAAGAATAGCCCAACAATAGTCCTTTGAAAGTGTCTACTATCAAGAGGGCAAAATATATAACCCTGGCAGAGCATGGAAGGGACTTAATATAGTCTATTTTCAATAATCCATGAAAATTCTATGTAATCTCTCAATAAGGTATAGTTGGCCTGTGGCACAGTTTCAAAAAAAGTCAAATCTGGGACATGGGCAGTGACCTAAAAATTAGCATAGCCTTGTTGCTATGGTGATGACTTTCTAATTAATTCTCAAAAAAGCATACATTAAGAGGAACCGATACCTGGCAGGATTATTATTGATTCCTTTAAAACAGTGTAAATTTCTCAAAATAGGAAGAATATTGCAAAAACTATTTTAAGACAAGAAAAGCTGCTAAGTATGGCTATGAAGTCAAAATATTTCTGTGGCCAAGACAGAACTCAGGGGTACTGAATAATTATTGAAGATTGGAGAGAAAGGTAACTTTTTTATGGATAGTAATAGCTATTTATAACAATTTCCAAATAAGTATAAAAAGAAATACAGATAAGCTTGGGCTTGGCCTTTACACCAGACTGGTAAACAGACACCTAAAAATGTTTGATTTTTTTTTTATTTTCAATGAACATGGAAGACTTGTTCCATTTAAGGAATTCATGCATTTACATTACTATATTTGACATAATGAAACTCTTCTAGAAGTTCCCAAAAGGAGATAAATACTAAGATAAAACCTCTAGCAGAAGGACTCTCCTCACAGTTCCAGGGCAAATGGAAGTGCTTGGGATTACCCACAGACCAGAGTACAAGCCAGGAGAGTATTCATATCTCTCATAGACCTTGGAGGAATTGAAAACTTGCAGATCCCTAGAGATATCTCTGGAAAAAACTACAAAACTCTCAAAAGTTTGGGATAGTATGTCTTCCACCTTGGAGGCAGAGTCTCACCAATAGCAAAGATTTAAAGTCAAGTTATCCACTGGGATGACCCCCCAAAAAAAGAGTTTAGATGTAATTTTTCATGAAATTATTAAGGAAAACTGCCCTGATATTCCAGAAGCGGAGGGTAAAATAGAAATTAAAAGAATCCACTAATCACCTATTGAAAGAAATCCCAAAATGAAAACTATCAGGAATATTTTAGCCAGATTTCAGAACTCCAAGCCAAGGAAAAAATATTACAAGCAACCACAAAAAAACAATTCAAATATTATAGAGCCATAGTCAGGATAACGCGATATTTGGCAGATTCTACAGTAATGAATCATAGGGTTTTATTCCAGAAGGCAAAAGAGCTCGGATTGCAACCAAGAATCAACTGCCAGCAAAACTGAACATACTCTTTCGGGGGGAAAAAGATGGATATTCAATGAAATAGGGAACTTTCAAACTTTTCTGATGAAATGATCTGATCTGAACAGAAAATTTGTTCTTCAAATACAAGACTGAAGTGAAGCATAATAAAGGTAAACAGGAAAGGCAAATCATAAGGGACCTAATGATGATGAACTGCTTATACTCTTGCATGGGAAGATGATGCTGATAATTCATATGAACTGTCTCATTTATTAGGGCAGTTAAAAGGAGCATATATATAGACAAGGCAAGGTGAGTTGAATTTGAAGGTATAATATATTAAAATGAAGTCAATGGGCAAGAGAGGAATATACTGGGAGAAAAGGAAAGGAAAGGTAGAATGGGGTAAGTTATTTTACATATATACATATATATATATATATATATATATATATATATATATATATATATATATATATATGAAGCAAGTAAAAGCTTTTGCAGTGCAATGGAAGAAGGGAAAGGTGAGGAAGGAGTGAGTGAACCTTATTATCATTAGAATTAGATTAGACAAGAAATAACATACACATTTAATTGGATTTAGAAAGCTAGCTTACCCTAGAGGAAAGTAGGAGAAGAAAGGGATGGAAGAAAGGTAATGGGAGAGGGGACTGGGGGAGGGTTGGTGATAGAAGGGAGGAAAGATTGTGGAGGGGGAATCAGATGCAAAACATATTTGAGGAGGGATAATGATGAAAGGAGAGAGAATAGAATAAATGGGAGTGGGGGGAATGGAATGGAGAGAAATACAGTCAGCAATAGTAATTGTGGGGAAAAACATTGAAACATGTTTATCTACAGCTTTTTTAAAAATTAATTTTTCTCCTTTATTTTATTTTATTCCCCCCTCCTCCATTACATGTTAAAACAAGTTTCAGCACTGATTTCCAAAATCTTGAATTCCAAATTGTCTCCCTTCCTCCCATCCCACTCATTGAGAAAGTTACTTGATTTAGGGTAAATAGGGTAAAATGAAAAGCATTACCACAATAGTCATGTTGGCAAAGTAAACATAACCCTTCCCTTCCAAAAGAAAAAAGAAACCTCGACAAATAAAA